>NC_141141.1:24352150-24652150 GCF_053477565.2 Lygodium microphyllum
AAAATCACATGATTTGACTCTAGTGAAGGGGTTGTAAGATCCCCTTGCACCTAGCATGTACATGACGAACATGATTGTGAAGGAACTAGTTGGTTTGGTATTTAAAAGAGTGCTTGCAAGGACGATAAAAATTAAGGGCTATGAATATAAGGATATGAGTATGTTGGTTATGTAAATAAAAAACTCCAAAATTTTGTAAAATATTTCAAGTATATCAAGGAATAAAAATTCCAATACAAGAAGTTGTGCAAGCCTTCTAGCTTGATTTGGCGAGCTCACCAAAGCCCTCTTTTAGTGGATGATATGTAACTAGACCTGGATGAGACTTGGATACTATAAGAGCTGGTCCATGCAGCAACCCCTATATAATTATATGGCAAGTTCATGGGGAAATGTACTAAACAATTTGCGCACATTCACAACTTGAGACAATTGAAGAAGACATGTGAAAACATTTGAAACAACTTAGACAGGTGGTATAACATGAGAAGCTAGTCATAATAAGTCCATCTTGCGACGTGTAACAACAGTCTACTGAGATTGTGATGACCTTGGCTCTTGAGTAAAATTTTTCTAACTTCGACATACTCCATCTTTGTAGGAATCCAAGTCAGGCATGTGGTCCATATGATGACTATCTTTATTATGTGAAAAAATGGAAGTTTTCCTATTCTCCATGTGGAAGTGCTTTTATTGATGCATTGTACATGTTTGATGTCCTAATTGTACACCTTTTGATATTTAAAATATCATCTTACCATTCTCTACAAAACTTTCAAGAGAAACCCCTAAAGGTGGTTCACTGCCTATTGGGCTACAATCTAGCACCATGTATGCAAGGCTTATAAAATTTGAAGCATTAGCCTTGGGGTTGCAACAACAAAAGAATGTTTAGGAAAACCAAGGATCATGATCCAAGCATACAAAATTTAGAAAAGAAAAAATCCTAAAAGTGTTAGACAGTTTAAAAATTGACAAAGATGATTGGGTTTTAGCTATATTGTTTTTGAAAATGCCCCTCAGATTATTTGAAGGGAAAACTAAAGACTGTGAGTCAAGCAAAGTGCGAAAGTGAAGAAAACCCTAACATTTCCAGAGAATATGTTGAGAAAGATTACTCATTTTTTACTTACATTTTTATAACAATAACGCTTAGAGCCCTTGAAAAAATCTACACATTTTAAAAGATGTTTATATGGGCTCTTTCATGAAACTCAACATGAGAGAGGGTGTTTTGTTTGAAGATAGGATGGCTACACATAGGGTGGGGGACTCCCTACCATGATATTACAAGACTAATGGAAATTGTTTTAAATCTATGGTAGTACATCCCTCATATAGATAAAACTAAGCTCAAACAGGTGTATTCACGTTAATCATTAATGATTTAGGAACCAATCTTTTTGTTTGCCTTTCAACATTAATGGCATCTTGGCCATCAAATTTGAGAAATACAACGAAGTTCCCTCTCAAAGCATGTGTGACTATAGGAAGTCGATAATAATGAACCTTGAGATCCCCTTGGAAGCATTGGTAGCAATGTTTATGAAAAGCTTTTTCCCCATCGAATTGGGGGGAAGAATATGGCAGTAGCTAGTTTTGTAACTAAAATGTCAAAACAATTGCCAATTTTCATGAGGACAATTTTCACTTCCGACTGTGTTTCGAGAAATCTAGCTAGGAAAAATACGGTAAAGGATGGTTTTGTTTGCAAAGATTGGCTATTGGGATTCCCAATGTTTACTAAAAATATTTTTGATAATAGATAGAGAAACCTTTTTGGAGAGATTTTTAGTCAAATTATAAGTATTTTTTATTTTGATAACTAAAATTTTTCAAAAGTTGAAAGTTTTAAATCTTGCACCATAAATTTAAAATATGAAATTTAAAAAGTTACAATGTATTTTACATTAAACTTTGATTTTTCGTGGACACAAGCCGACTCGATGGCGGTGGGACGCGTCATGCAGCTGTAATGGCAGTATTGGACTTAGGAGAGCATAAAGTCCACTGGTGACTGGACGTATGGAAAGAGGATCCATGTTGACTCCTTTTCACGTCGTTGGGAGTCGGGAGGGGAAAAGTGCCCACGAGATTGTATCGACCCAGCATTTAAAGGATACATTGAACATTCTCTGGGCATCCCAACACCTCCGGAGCTATTAAATGCGGTTAACAGCAGAAAGAAAAAGATAAAAACATTCAGGAATCACACGCACGCACGCACGCACACACACCCACCCTCCCACACGGCAAAATTGGTGCTTCAACGAGCTACTTGACGACGAAAGCAAATTAAAAAAACACAGAAAGTGCTCTCCAAAGACAAGAACCGAACTACGTTTGAAGTCGCTGAAGCTGGACGATTTACGATGCCCCGCCCCCACGAGATTTCGCCTCGCTTTGGGGGACGGGAGGGGGTAAATGCCGAGCTTTGCGCTTCTGGTCTTGTGCGTGCTGCTGCTGCTGCTGCTTCTTCCCTCTCTTTTTCTTCTTCTTCATCGTCTTCTTCTCTTTTCTGTCTTCTTGAAGCGCCTTTCTTCTATATATACTTCCTGATAATTCACTCGTCAGCCTTATCCACAGACACGCACAGACACAGACACAGAGAGAGAGAGAGAGAGAGAGAGAGAGAGAGAGAGAGAGAGATTGTTCACGGTTCACCTCTTTTGCTATCCCTGCAAAATCCTGCCTGACACGCTTCAATCCTCTCATTAACCATATTCCTTTATATTATATCTGTACTCACACACACACACACACACGCTACCTTCTGTAGCTCTCTGAGCCTCTTCCTCGTGTACTCACCTGTGTGATTCCCTCTCTCCGCTCTTGCCTCTTTCTGTATCTCCCCTCTCCTATTTTCGGAAACCTTCCTCGCTTTAATCTCACACGTAAACCGTCAATGGCTGTCACCGAGGAGATGCTGTTCGGGGAAGACTTAGCGACGGCAGGAGAAGGCTCTTCTGAAGATGAAGAAGAAGAGGAAGAAGTAGAAGAGGACGAGCAGCAGGAGCCGGAAGAAGAAGGTGACTGCTCCGAAGACATGGAAGACAAGGGAATTGATATTATGATAAGCCAAGCAGGCACGCCTGGCAAGGATTCAGATGCTGAAGATAAGGGAGTTGATCATCATGATCTCAAGCTTAAGAGGGGACCAGTTATACCTCTGAGTAAAGACGCCTCAAGGCTTCTCAGGCGTGTAAGCAAATCCTGGGACAAGAGAATTGCGAGCCGGCCATGCACAGCCATCAGGAGCAGTATCAGGACAACATCATCATCATCCCTCATGGCTCCTCTCTACTCTCAACTGCAGTCTTTGAAGGACATACTGCCCCAGTCACATCAAGTAAGTAGGATATACTGCATGTGTTTGTAGACCTAGAGAGAGAGAGAGAGAGAGAGAGAGAGTGTGTGTGTGTGTGTGTGTGTGAAAGAGTTCAAGGGTTAACTAGGAACCCTAGAAATATGTTCTGCAAGCAAATATTTTATACTGCCTCAGTGGCTAATTTAGCCCAAAACCCATGGCATCCTAACCCTATCTTAACTCCCTAATCAGATAAGATAGCAGCCCATCAAAATACTTCTCATCTGCCTCTTTATCACTCTCAATTCTATCATAACCCCATGATTAATTAAGATGGCAGCTCAGATAAGGTGGCAATTCATGAGATACTTTGTCATCTATCTCCTTACCACTCTTATTTCTATCTTAATCCCACGGTCAAACAAGATGGAAGCTCATGAATTACCATCTCCTCACTCTTCTGATATTACCTGCTGATCATGGGGCTAGTCAGCCAAATATGATTTACTCTGGTTTTCCTCTTCCAATGGGTGCGAATTTTTAATTATATTTTATTGCCATGTATCAGCAGTCCAAGGATACCTGCATCATCACCGATGCTCTGGACTATCTCAAGGCTTTGGAGCAGGAGATCAAGCACCTCAACCAAGGTTTCGCAGTGAAGAAATTAAAATCATCATCCTCAGCCGCATCCCAACCCTCCAAGGTACCATCATCCTCGGCTCTCTTTCTTCTGCACATTAATTATGGCACCATGCTTCTCATGGTACACGTGCCACCCTTGTGCTGCTGCCACGTTGCCCTTTCCCCATCCTCACACGTATCATGTGCAGGTGGTGGTCACCCGGGCGGGTCCAAGGCTCGAGATCCACGTGTCATGTGACAAGAGGCCAGGCCTACTCCCGGATCTCATGGTTTTGCTGGAGGCAGCTGGGCTCGTGTTGGACCATGTGAACGCCTCCTGCGACAACCTCTTAATCTTTGAAGCCTCCAGCACCACCACCCCTTTGGTGAGTTTCCCTTATTAACCCTACCCTTAATTACCTTTGTACACATCTTTGCAACATCTTAAGGCACAACACCTTCACTAGCATTAGTATTGTCATACCGTCTTGGAAAACACCTTCACTAACTATCACATCCATCTTGGAAAAACCTAGAGAAAACTACAAAGGTTGGTGATTCCTTGATGGAAGAGTACTTCCAACATCCCGAGCAAGGAATATAATCTCATTTTGGCTCCTATGTTTGCATCAATCCGCGCTTAACAAGTTCTCCTTGCTTGGTTTGTAGGATGAAATCGACCCATCCAATCTCAAGAATGCTATCTTGTCAAGAATATATAAGCTCCATATGACATGATTTTAGAGCCACCCTTTATTATGCTGGGTTGTCAACTTCCCCTTTACACGGGGTTAGCTTGGATGCCAACATGCTACTCTTTGTAGCAACCATATGGCAAAATCTTACCTATATACCAAATTACTTAGGTCATAAATTTCATACATACCTCATAAACTAAGCTAACATATCCTTTATAACAACTTGTTCCCTATATCAATGTGATTGTGGCATGCTTATAGCATTTTGCTTTTAGCAAATAAAGTCACTCTTCTCGCAACATTGGACTCAAACTCTTAAAATCCTATGCATGCCAAGCTCTTTGTACGATTTACCTTTTGGAAATCTTACATTATGTGTCTTTGTAATCCACTTCAATGTTGCATCTTACGCAAACAATTTCATCTCATGATGAAGCTACCATGTATAATTTCCAAGTAAAATTATTAAGCTACTTATAGATATCTATTCTTGCATGGAGTCATATCATGTATCAAAATTTCTACCAAGTTCTTGTGTCTGAAGATATCATCATTATGCCAATCAAATCTTTCATTTCAAGGTATTGAAAATATGCCCCTTCTTCTAACTTGAGAGTACAATCATGTTCCCAAAGGTTCAATGTGGAAGGGGCTTAGATCTCAAACCCCTTGATCTCTCATGCTTGTGTTTAGAAGTTTTTGGACTTGGTTTGGGTTTCAAGTTTTGCATTGCCGTAAGTGGTAGTGTTTCCTAATTTTACTAGTCCTTACTACTTTAGTAAAATTTTAAACAAATATTCTAGTGTGGGAAGGAGTATGCTTATTATAGAGATATTTTATGGATTTTTAGTTGTAGTGGGCATTTTGTGTTGGTATCTCTTGAACATTTTGGTTTTGCAAAAGTTGGTTTATTGTAGATGCTTTTATTAGTGTGTGATGTAGGAGATAACCCTAACTTAGGAAATTAGCTTAAGACTTGAGGTTTAGGGTTTAATGTAGGAAATAACCTTAGCTTAGGAAATTAGCTAGGGTTAAGACTTGTGATTTAGGGTTTAATATAAAAGGGCAAGAGTTAACCATTGTAAGCACCTTGTAATAATTGTGATCATTTTACTCCTAAGTGGAGCTTAAGGACCTTCCTTCCAACTTTCATGGAGGTGAATGTCCATGACCGTCATCACAAGTGCTGAGTTTCTTGTTGCAATTCCTTGTCTACCTTGTATTCCATGGCCATGGTCAATTTCAATCATATGTGTAGTGTGAATTTAGTTATGATTTCATCATTTTCTTGATTACTTGCAAGAATTAGATCTATTTCTTGGTTAGAAATTTTGGTTGAGGTTCTCTTTGTTTCATTGGTATTAGAGTATAGTATGTTGGAGTTACAAAGGTAAGCATTGTGAATGGGAATGCAAATGCAAGAATATAGAGGTAGCGATAGAAGCAAGAGTGGTGAACAATAGTAGCACCGGTGATCTACTACAGTAGGAGTAGCAACAATTTATCACAATGAGCAGCAGAAGTAGTAGCAACATTTGAGCTAACATCAGCATTGTGAGTAGCTCTAAAAGTTTCAAAAGTAGTAGTACCAACTATACTAATAAGGACATGCAGTATAGTGAAATACACAATAGAGATATGGTCATGGATGATGTATAGTAAACATAGATGAATAGTACGTGGGAAAGTGTCAAAAAGCAAGAGAGGTTGGCTCAACTTATCATTTCATTATATAAAGCTACAAAAGCTATAAGTGGAGAATTTTCTTAAAAGTTATGCCTATTGTGCCACATGAGTTTTCCAAAGTTGTCACAAACTTTGATTTGAATATAGTAGCCCATGAAGAAGACAATGCAGAGGACGCAACAAAAAAAAGGAGTACTGAATAGCCTTTATCCTCTTAAAAATTCATATCTATAATTTCTAGTTCAATGTCACTAGTCTTTCAGTAGTCATGTGTGCCTTTTGAAAAGTTTTCTATTAGCCAAGGGGCAGAGACTAATTGCAATGAACTACACTGGATGGAGAAGGTTGTAAGAAAGGAAACTTATTTGACCATGGAATTGGTGGAAATACATTAGAGCTGATTGTGTTGGATAATAGTGATGATCATTCTTACAAATTTGAATATAGAAGCATGGATTTGATGGGTGAACAACATAAATATTAGCATCATTATGATCACCTTCATCAATTTTACAGTGGCAAAGCACATGCTTATCATCCTCATGATAAAAAAATTTCAAGCCGGCATTCATATGGTGCTACATCTTGTGGACATTCCTATTGTGGATTTTCTTGTGCATAGTCATCATATGAGTATCAACATGATTATTACGTAAAGGAGATGTATGCTTAAGGGTTACATTATAGATGTGTTGAACTGAGGCCTTTGGATAACAAAGACATATGTAGGAAATAGAATGCTAAACTAGTACTTGTTGTAGAGTTTCAAGATGAAGAAGAGGAAGATGAAAAGGAGGAAGATCAAGTTTTAGTAAAATAAGATTTTGAAGAACATAAAGAAAATCTTAATGAAGACCAAGATGAAAATAGTGGGGCAGTCAATGAATTTGCAAGAAATCATGAGTATAAATTTCATGTTAGATAAGAAGATGTTTATTAGCCTTTTGATTTTGGTGAACGTGGAGATTATCTTTTGTACCCATTTGATCTGAGCATTTATGATGATTCTATGTTTTCGTATGACTTGATGGACGGGTTTTCCTTTGACCCAAGTGGTAGGGGACACTTGCATGCTGCCATTATTGAATGAGATTTTCTATGCTCGTGGCCATCATTATGATGGGATATATTTAGATCTGAGAGGCTTTCTTTTAAGGGAAACAACTTATAACATGGCATTTCATGTTCACAATTTTTTTCTTAGTGTGTCTTCATTGTTTTTATATTCCTTTTATGGGAAGAAGATTAAAAAAGATACAAACTTCTATGTAGTGCAAGTTAATGCAGTAAAGTACTGTGCTTAAATATATTGCCATAACATATACAAAGTTAGATTTTTATGATTGGAGGTTGTATCTACTAGTGTATACTTCTATATGACACATCATTTGCACAAATCAAAGTTATCTACAAGGAGTTATGGCGGTTTTTAATTACAACCTTGTTTTGATAGTTTGTAGAAGTTAATTGGAATTTTTATTATTTGCACTTCATTGATCAAGGGTGGTCTTCTTCAACACATGGGATTCTTCTACAACTTTGAAGCTTTCATTCCATTATATTTTTCTCCAAAATTTCAACTTTGTGAACAAAGCTTTTTAAGGTTGGGATGGCTTATAATGTAGGAAATAACCCTAGCTTAGGAAATTAGCTTAAGACTTGAGATTTAGGATTTAGTATACAAGGAAAAGGGTTAATCATTCTAAGCACCTTCTAATCATTTTGGTCGTGTTATTCCTAAGTGGAGCTTGAGGACCTTCCTCCCACCTTTCATGGAGGTGAATGTCCATGACCACCATTGCAAGAGGTGAGTTTCTTGCTACAATTCCTTATCCATCTTATATTCCACAACTATGGCTAATTTCAATTCTATCATAGTTTGAATCTAGCTATGGTTTCAACATTTTCTTAATTACTTGCAAGAACTAGATATATTTCATGGTTAGAAGTTTTGGTTGATGTTGGGCCTTCATTTTAGTGCATGTATGAATTTTTTATATTAAAAATAAAGTGATATTGATGCCTTTGTAGTGGATAATAAGGCCGCTTTTTACAAGAAATTCATCCCTTAATGAAGAAAACACCATCCCATCCTGATGCAAGCCTTATATATGACACATTGCATTGTCTTCTAAAGCCACACAAATGTGCACAAGTATACCTAATTGTCTAAAGAAAAACTGAAAGAATAGAGCAAGGAAAATGATCATGAATATTTGACCTTCATTTTAGACTTGCAAGACAATGTCAAGCGGGAGATTGTGTAGAAGCTTCAGGAGTCTTGGTTGGTGGAAGTCTATCATAAAAAGGAGACAAGTTGGAATTTGTTGGAGGATGCACAATAGTAGGATATATGGGACGCTCGGTATACTAATGACCTTTTGTATGTTCAATTAGCAACCCACTAGAAGTTGATGGATTGTGTCTTCTTCAGGACATCTATTATTGAAACCCTCAAAAGCTGGCACTATCAAAATGATGATACAATGGCTATTCTAAGGTGGATGAGTTTGGACAACTTCAAAACCAATTTTCTCCCCCTTTATAGTATAATAAAAGTTGAATTCAAAGATTGTGAGAGATACGAAGTGGAAGAGATGCCTGCAAGAGAGTTTTTGGGAGACTAAATGAAGCAGGAAACTCTCTAATCCTTTCTTTGAAGCACTAAAAAGATGGGCGGAGCCAACTCTCTAATGAATGAGTTCATAAAGAGAGAAGCATTGGAGCATCTCCAAAGATATGTGAGAATGAAGAAAGCGAAGGGTAGAGGGAGAATGAACAAGCAGGAGAAGAATCATTTGACACCATTAGAGTTCTCTTTACAAAAGTCTCAATGGCACAATCGAATCAAGGTTCCCTTCTTTCTAGCTAGATACGTCCTGGAAATGTTCATGTGATAGACTAGCAAATGTAATTTCATTGTTGATATTTAAGGGAGAATTCAATAAATACCTCAATCTTCATGTAGCAAAGTTTATAGTATCATGCACAACCCAAAATACTAGGACTTGAGAGCATTGGTCAACAATATTTTCCACCATTTCCAAGGGTGTTGCATTTCAGTAGTATGAAATATAAGTAGTAAGCACTTTTGGCACATGGGATGACCAAAAGTAAGCTTTTCTCACCTAGTTTAAGCGTGAAGGTTTTGAAGAGAATGCGAGAAGAGTTTATGAATCTAAGTCAGATTATTGGAGAATGAGTTAAAGCTTATGTCTTAAGAATGGAGTCTACACTAAAGAGATGAGACAACCATAATCTAGATGATGGAACTTAGAAGGGTGTACTCCTTAAAGGAATGTAGCTAGAAGTTTAAAAATTTGTAGAACTGAGATGGTGAGCAAATCTATAGGCCACATTGGAAGGTGTTATATTGTATGATGAAGTAGAGGTAAGATGGACCATGAATTAAGGATGAGGAGTCTTAACTCTCTCAATATTAGGAGCACTCTACTAGCCTAACTTAGTCCTCGCAATTGTATCCTCCCCTTATCCATATGTGCATATAATGTCCCAATATGATGCTCTAATCCAACAATGGCCACCGCAAACGGTGTCTCAAATGATGGCTCAACCATAGTAGCAATGGCCTCAGATAGTTCCACCACAACAACAATGGAACCCTATTAATTAAAACAAAAATAGCCAATTCAGCTAGGAGTCTATGCTATGATCACGCAGATACCTCAAAATCCCATTATATATATTTGGAGGAGAAAGTTTGAAGGACTACCTATCCAACTTAGTTGTAAATATAAAAAAGGAATTAATGGATGTGATAACGAAGCAGTTGTGCAGACTTTGAAAGGGAATACTACTAGTATCTTTAATTCCATAGGAGTGGCCAGAGACACCATAAGGTCTAATACTTGGTGTGGAAAATGCCACCTAGTGGGACATTTAGCCATTAAATATACCCAAAAACTCACCATTCTTGGAGTTTTCTACTCATATTGTCTAATAAAGAACCACATAGAGACTATTTGATCCTTGAAGGAGATGTATAAAAGAAGGAAGAATGATGATGAAAAAAGATTCAATCTCTAGAATCTACGATGACAACCCAAGACATTGAACCAAAACATAGAGAGTTTGGACCTAATTTTTGTCCAAAGAGTTTTCTCTCTCAAAGCTATGGAGGAGGATGGTTTGGAGGTGGCCAGAGGTCAGAAGTGGAATGCTATAGATATGGAGTGATATTTTTCCAAAGTATCAAAATCCTAGAAGGTCGATCGATTACAAGCCCCTATGTAGTTGATGCCAAGAGTTGGCCATATTGTGCTAAGGACTATCCTAGCCTAGCCCTTGTGAAGGTTGACACAATTGATAATCAATCGAATGCTAAAAAATGTGTATTCAATTTCGTGGGATTAGACATTACTGCAATTACATCTGCTAAGAAAAGTGAACCATTAGTTCCAAAAGAAAATAATCCACCTAAAAGAACTATAAAATTTAAGCTCCTAATAGAGAGTTACTAAGTAGTACAATACATAATAGTGTAGTGCAAAGCACTCCAGTTCCATAAAAGGATACAAAGATAGTGGAGGAAGTAGGTCTAGACATCCAGGAGACAAAAAGGTAAAGATGCTTCTAGCCTTGTGTAAAGTAGTTTATGTAGCCCATTCTTAAAGAACATAGAAAAATGATAAAGGATGTCGTTCCATTACTATGACGACTAGAAAAATCGATGGAATCACTTAAGGAATATGATGTGATTAAGGACTCAGGCATATTCTAGCCCAACCTTATATTCCATTAGTTGTTAATGTTGTCTCCCATTTGTTGCAAAAGATTCAAACTTTATTCTAACCAAAATACATGGGTAGAGAATTTCTAAACCCGTATCAACGTCATAAACCAATAAAGCTTTAGAGCTTGTATAAGAAATGGATATGGATGATGCCTTTTTGGATCCAAGTACTCTAGTGACTAGTGTGTGAATTAAAGGATGTTCCATTGCATTTGCACTAATAGATGGAGGTTTCTTAGTGAACATTATGATTGATGTGACGATGAAGGACTTGGAACTACAAGGTATACATTTGATATAATGCCTCATTTGGCTGGTAGATCAGAGTAGAATAAGGTCTTTAGGCATTCTCCCCTATGTCAAGACTATCTTGGTTAGAAGTGACTTATTTGATGGTGAAGCCTAATTCCTTAGGGAAGTTACTATATATATATCCTCTACATCACCTGCTTTCAAGGCTTATTTAGAAATATCCTTATCTATGAATTTTTTAAAATTAAAACATAACCCATTTTTATTCAATCTATAAATAGTCCATTTATATTACACCCTTCTATATGTAAAAAATATATAAAAATGGTATTTTAAAAATACCTTATTTTGAACCCATGTGATACACACATATATTCGTGAGTAAGTTACTCGAGCCTAATTCTTATGGGACCTTTTATTACCTATTCTTGGGAAGAACATTGCTATTTAAAGCTCGGCAAGTAATGATTGGTTCAAGGGAATCTTAACTCTAGGCAGGGGACCCAATAAAGTTGTACTCAAGCTGTAGAGTTCCCAAAAGAAAACGAATCTACCTTCCTAGAAGTCTCTTTTGACTCCTCCAAAGAAATTGTAGAAGGAACATTGATTGAAGAAGAAGCTATAAAACAAATCTTAAAAAAGAACAACAGAGGCACAATCCTAGTAGGGACTTTGGGTCAACTCCCTATGGAAAAAAAGGCGCTATCAATGGGTAAATGCTTGCTTGAGCCAAGAGTAACCTCAAAAATGTTTTTCTCCTAGAGAGCCTTTTTAGAAGTAGAAATAGACTTTAAAGAGAAAGATGATAAAGGTGAAAAGAAAGATTATGGATGTGACATAGGAGAATCAATCCAATTAGAATAGAATACAAATGTTGATGTAACCATACAGGCCTCAGAGGATAAAGATACCATATTGTTGGATGGAATGTTGTGGGTATCCTTTGGACTAATTAATGAATCTCATTATACATAGTGGATGCATAAACAAAAGATCAAGCAAATAAATATATTATTCATTAGTGGCTCTTGTCACCTTGATTTAGCCACCTTAAGAAAAATCTGATGATGATGTGCCATGCCAACAAGTACCAATGCCACAAAAGAAAAGCAACTCAAATGGTCCTTGTTATGTAACATTCCTAGATGCATCCTTAGAAGATGAATCCTCAAGTCAAGAAGTGATTATCCTTGAAACAGAATCAGAAACAATCCTTATACCATTTCAACATCCAACAATATCAAAGAAATTATAGTCAAAGGAGGAAGAAGCTAGTTCCAATGGAGCATCTGAAGAAGAGTTAACTCTCTTGAAGGAGTTTGACTTGTACCTAGAAGCTATCCACAAGACCTTCATCCGATAATTGGAAGGGGAAAAGAAGTCAGCCTTCATTGTAATCTCAAAGTGAGTAGTAGTCTTCCTCATGAGGAGTTATTGTCCTTCGTGATGCATTAAAAGAGAAGCTAGATATGCTTGCTTGGTTCTGTAAGGATCTGAAGGGGTTTGTCCCCATGCTGTATCAACACCACATTGATCTGGACCCTGTTGCAAAGCTCGTATGAAATGTCAAAGGCCACATGAATCATAACTATTTTTCCTTGATCAAAATAGAGTTGTTGAAGCTTTTAGAAGCCCAGTTGATCTATCGAGTGGCCAATAATAAATGGGTTTCACCTACGTGGTCATACCCAAGAAGAATATGAAGTTACAAATATGTATGGACTTTTGAAAGCTGAATTCCAAGACAAAGAAGGGCCATTTCCCTATTCCTTTCATAGACCAATTGTTGGACGTAATGGTAAGATATGAGACGTACTCTCTACTGGGTGGATTCAATGGTTACTTACAATCAAGTATAGATTGAAGAAGAAGATATGTCTAAGATGACCTTTACCATCAAATAGAGAATCTATGCCTATAAACTAATGCCATTTGGGCTCAATAACACCCTAGCCACCTTTTAGCAAGTGATAATGATTGCTTTTTGAAATAATCCACATGATTTTATTGAGGTATACCTAGATGACTTCAGTATCTTTCCTCTGCTCTATAAGCATTGGGCTCGGGGAAGTTACTATATGTATATCCTCTACATCACGTGCATTCAAGGCCTATTTATAAATATCCTTATCTGTGAATTTGTTCTGAATAAAACATAACACTTTTCTATTCAATATGTAAATAACCCCTTTATATTACACCCTTCTGTATGTAAAAATTGTATAAAAATAGTATTTTGAAAATACCTTATTTTGAACCCACGTGATGCACATATATATTCATAAGTAACTTACTCGAGGCATTGGGGACACTTGTAATAGTGCTCAAATCAATATTGAGAGTATGGAATGTTCTTCAATCTCAACTAACATATCTTTGGGATTTCTTTAAGAGTTATGTGGGGCCATATAATCTTTGCACATGGGATAACGATAGATTAAGTAAATATTGAAAAGATTGTATCTCTAGCTGCACCAACCAATCTTAAACCATCGAGGAGATTTATTGGCTATGTTGACTATTACAAAAAATTGATTGCACACTTTGCAACAAAGGTAGTCCCCTTGCACAAGCTTCTCAAAAAGGATGAGGAGTTTATTTGGACACTAGATTGTGAAGAAGATTTCAATACCCTGAGGTAGGTCCTTATTAAAGCACCCATCTTGTAGCCTCCTGATTGGATGAAGAAATTCCATGTGCACATTGATGCATCAGTCGAAGTATTAGGCATAGTTCTATGCTAGAAAATGTTTCTCTAAGTTAGATCAATCTATTTATTGTGCAAGCCACAAAGTCAGTGATAGGAAAAGGAACTATATAATGATCAAATTGGAGTGTATGGCAATGGTGTTTGCCCTGGAGAAGTGTCAAGAAGTGCATGGTGGGGGGACTTGCTTGAGTTGCTGCGCCAAACACACACTGTATACACAATAGGAAGCTCACTCAAGAACACAAGAAGAGAGATGGAGGCAAAACGTTTTCTTGCTGGTTTCTTCTTCTTTTTCCACACACTATACAATGTACACAAAGTATAGATAAGATACAACATAAGGGAAAGTAGCCTTCTAAGTCAAACAATGCATAACTGACTACACTAATCGACTGGCGCTATATCTTTGCCAGCTGTAGGTAGGTGTGACAAAATAAATATAATAAGTGATAAGTCAGTGGTCATGTGAGTATCATAATGACCACCAATGTGCTAAGTGTAGACGTGTGGACTCATTTAGCCAGGCGGTCCATCATCAATGTCCGCACGTGTTGAGATTGCCATCTCAACGCTCCCCCTCAAGCTCAACTCTTTCTCTGCAATTCCAAGTAAGCTTCGGAACTTTCGAAGCTTCTCCGCACCCAATGCCTTTGTGAAAATGTCACCTATTTGATCCTGTGTGTTGACATATACCAAGTCAATCTCTCCTGCAAGTACCTTCTCTCTCACAACGTGATAGTGCACCTCAATGTGTTTTGTCCTAGCATGGAATACTGGATTCCTAGCTAACTGTATGTTGCTCATGTTGTCACAAAGAATGACAACTGGACCATCTCCCTTCACATCCAAATCACCTAATAACTTTTGCAACCATACCACCTCACATGCTGCCATAGCAGCACCTCTGTACTCAGCCTCTGTACTCGATAAAGCAACTGTAGGTTGCTTTTTGCTGCTCCATGTAAGTGCTGCACTACTAAGGGAAAATATGAATCCACTTATAGATCTTTTGTCTGACATGCTACCAGGACTTCACATACCTTAATATACGTCTAACTGCATCCAAATGAGGCTTTCTAGGCATCTGCATAAACTGACTGACAAGATTAACATCATAGCTCAAGTCTGGCTTTGTGAGTCATGTAAATTAAACTCCCTACTATCCTCTTGAACATAGTAGGGTCTTCTATCTCATCCCCAATGTTAGCACTCAACTTCACATTTTACTCCAATGATACTGAAAGAGGCTTACATGCTATCATATCATCCTTGGATAACATATCAAAGCCATAGTGCCTTTGGGATAACCATATACCCTAATTACATCTGATCACCTCAATACCAAGAAAGTATCTCAGCTCACCCAAATCCTTCATCTCAAACTTCTTCTTCAAGAAGTCCTTAACTTCAGCAATCCCTTTGTCACTATCACCTGTAATAATCAAGTCATCCACATAGATGACTATGATGACCAAACCTGCATCTCCCTTTCTCACATAAAGTGAGTGATCAGCATCAGAGATACAAAATCCAATATTGACAAGATACTCTCCAATCTTGTCAGCTCTAGGTGCTTGCTTCAGCCCATAGAGCACCTTTTTTAACTTGCACACATATGTGGGATGCTCTAAATCCTCATAACCTGCTAGCTGCTCCATATACGCTTCTTCTTGCAATTCACCATGCAAGAAGGCATTCTTAACATCCATTTGCTGCAAACTCCAATCTTTGGCTGTTGCCAAGGCAATCACACATCTAACAGTTGCCATCCTAGCAACTGAACTGAATGTCTCTTCATAATCTATGCCATATGTTTGAGCATAGCCTTTTGCAACCAGCCTAGCTTTATACTTGCTAACCGAACCATCTCATGATGCTTGACTTTCTAAACCCACTTATAGCTAATAGCTTTCTTACCCTTAGGTAAGGGTACCAAATCCCAAGTCTTATTGGCTTCTAATGCAGCCATCTGCTCATCCATTGCTGCATCCCATTCATCCTCAGAACAAGTAGGCTCATCATCCTCAACTAGTTTCACCATATAAGCATAATGGTAAGCTGCATAACCTTCAAAACCAAATCTTTTAACAGGGTATCTGACCCTGCTAGATTTGCGTACCATCGGATCACTCAATGGAGCCTTTACATTACTATGAGCTCTCTGTACACCTGGTCTCCTGACTAAAGGAATGCCAGCTCATCATCCAAACTCTCGGAACCACTAGAATCTCCATCGAATCCCAAATGACCGGTAGATGCATCATTACCATCTAGCACTTTCTTCTTTCCTTTGTCCTTCCCTGCAACACTTGTAGATCCACCTAAAGATGTGGGACTACTCCTTAGTCTTCGAGACCAAGGGCTCACTGTAGGTATAGTACGAGATGATGTTTCTGGTCCACTAAGATTGTGATTCTTGTTTTTCTTTTTGCACATAGCTGTCGTGATCATTATCATCATATAATACATCACCAACAGGTGTAAACCAACTTCCCATCTCATGAAAGATAACATCCATGCTCACTCTGAACTCACCTGTGGACATGGTTATAACAGCGATATCCTTTCTTCTCTAAGTACCCAATAAAAATACATTTTTCAGTCTTTGGATCAAGCTTCTTTCATAGCTCATGTGGCACATGAACATATGCAACACTTCCAAATACCTTTAAGTGCGATACATCGGGTTTCTTGCCAGTAAAGAACTCTTCATGAGTCAATCCATGAACTGCAGCTGTGGGAGTTCTGTTCATAATGTAGACAGTAGTATGGACAACCTCAGACAAAAAATGTTTGGGCATATTCTTTTCAGCCATTAATGCCCGTGCAACTTCTGCAATATGCCTGTTTTTTCTTTCTGCAACACCATTTTGCTATGGGGTATACCTGCAAGTAAATTGCCTCTTTATCCCAGTCCTCAAGAATCCATTGAAGTCATTAGAGAGGTACTCTCCCCCTCCATTTGATCTCAAGCACTTTACTTTTAAGCCTGTTTCCGTTTCAACAGCTGCCTTAAAAGATTTGCAGTACTCAAACACATCACTCTTTTTCTTCATGAAGTATACCCATAGCTTCCTTGAACAGTCATCAATAAATGTGACAAAGTATTTGCTGCCACCGCGAGATACATTCTGTGTAGGCTCCCAAATATCTGTATGCACTACATCAAGTATTTTTCTACTCACTTCTCTATCATGCGAGAAGGGTTGTCTTGCTTGCTTATTAAACTGGCATGCTTCATAAACTTTATGCAATTCTACAACTCTAAAAGAAGGCAACCCTGTAACCAATCCTTTGGATTGCATTAATTTCAGCCTTTACACATTTGCATGTCCAATACGTTTATGCCATATTTCAATATCTGCAACTTCTTTTCCTTTAGCATACATAGCAACATCCATTGTAGGAATCTAAACATCCAAAGTGAACATTCGGCCAACTCTACTTCCTTTTGCAACCAACGTGCACTTATCATTAATGTCTTGTACAAAACAACCTTTTGCATTGAATCGGACCTGCAACCCCTGCTCTACCATTTGGCCAACAGATACTAGATTCTTTGTAATTGATGGCACATGTAATACATTTGTCAGACTTTTTGTCTGGCCATCATACAAGGACAAGGGAACCTTTTCAATGTGTGAAATTGGGTGGTATGAATCATCACCCGTCTGCACATAACCTGGGTTTTGTAAGTCTTGCATCTCTCCAAACCAGTCAACATGACTGGTCATATGATTAGATGCACCTGAATCGACATACCATACATCATCATGTGTCCCCTTTCTTGTAACTGCATTCATCATATGCTGCATAACAAACAGACGCTCATTTTTGTCTTCATTCTGTCATGAAGACGATACATAGTTTCCTTGTTGCAATTTACCATTGCGAATATCATCCTTCTTTGCATAGCAATGGGCTGCAATATGGCCTGTTTTGCCATAATAATGTCAAACAATAGTATAATTTCCAGAACCTCTATTCTACCATCCATCTCTTCCTCTAGAGCTCCCCCTATCTCTAAAGTTTCCTCTGCCTCCACAAACCTGTATTTCACCAAATTGTTGATTGAACCTGTTTTGCTGGTTATCGCCTGCACGTCCCATACCATGGCCTCTCGAAGAGGATCTACCACGTCCCCTTCCTAAACTCGAGTAAAATGCTTGGACATGTTCAAAGTTTTTTTCAGACGAATCACCTTGCATATTGATCTCTTCAGTAATCATGAGAGAGATCAGCTCATCAAAATCTGAAAATGGCTTTCATACATATACTAAAGTAACAAATGATTTCCATGCCTTCTCATTGTTAAGGCCACTCAGAGTGGATGAAACCAAATCATCATTATCCGGCATTGTATCAATCCCTGCTAAAGCATCTGCAATGCTCCTCACCTTCAACACATACTCATTGATAGATATTTTTCTTTTCTTCAAGGCATTCAACTCTTGCTTGAGTTGAATCTTCCGTGCCTTTGTATTTACTGAAAACATGCTCTAAAAAATTATCCAAGTTGCATGTGAAGTTTCTGCATTCCTGATATGTCCCAGCATAGTATTATCAATGACTGTAGAGAGCCAGCACATCATCTTTTTGTCTTTCGCATTCCACTCTTTCTATGCTTTTAATTCATCTGCAGTCGGAGGGATACCCAGCTCTGGCTCCTTTTCTTTACCTGAGACAAACTCATAAAGGCCCTTTCTAATGAGGAAGTTCGTCACACGGAACTTCCATGAAGGGTAGTTGTTCTTATCGAGCTTCTCAATAATGGGATTTCCACTGTTCTCTGCCATTATCACAAACAAGGATACATCACAGCAAGCTAGTCTTCTGCAATCTTTTACAATACGTGCACAGCAATACACCAAGCAACCTTTTTCACTGATTGCTCAATAGTACATGTAATCTGCAACCTGTTTGCAGATAAACCTTATGTTTGTTTCCTGCAAGCACCTTAAAAATTACAGATTCACAATCTGTAACCTGTGCATCCACTTTCGGTCAATACAGTCGAAATCACAGTGTACCTTGAAACTACTGTCCGCAACCTTACGGCTCTAAAACGGGCCTGAAACGGCCTCAGACGCCCAAAATAACTGCAGGCAAGCTCTGAAGGGCTTATTTGCAGAATATGCAGTGATCTGCTCGCACACCAAATCTCACGATAATCTGAGATTTTCTCTCGATTCTACTTTCGATGCCTCTGCAGGCACTATCCAAGAGAGAGAGTGTGTAAGACTGGGAATGCTTCTTACCCGTTGCTTGCTTGCTCGAATCTTGCTTCTTCTCCTTCGCTTCAGCCTTTGAAATCAGCCTCTCTCAGTGACGCGGCTTTGATACCATGTCAAGAATCGCGTGGCGGGGGGACTTGCTTGAGCTGCTGCGGCAAACACACACTGTATACACACGAGGAAGCCCACTCAAGAACACAAGAAGAGAGATGGTGAACAAAACATTTTCTTGCTGGTTTCTTCTTCTTCTTCTTCCACACATAATACAATGTATATAATGTATAGATAAGATACAACATAAGGGAAAGTGGCCTTCTAAGTCCAACAGTGCATAACCGACTACACTAATCAACTGGTGCTATATCTTTGCCAGCTGTAGGTAGGTGTAACAAAATAAATATAATAAGTGATAAGTCAGTGGCCATGTGAGTATCATAATGACCACCAATGTGCTAAGTGTAGACGTGTGGACTCATCTAGCCAGGCGGTCCATCATCAACGTCCGCACGTGTTGAGCTTGCCATCTGAACAAGAAGTTCTAGCATGACCTTCTATTGACATGCTTCAAGTTCTATGTGGAACATGAGGCGCTATCCTTCCTTCTAAATAAAGCTGATATAAAAGGCTGCATGATGAGGTGATTACTCCTATTTCAAAAGTGATATCAAAGTGATTATAAAGCCCTATCACTCCCATATATTCGCTAATCATCTATTGTAGATCCCTCAGAGTGAATAAGAGGAGCAAGATGATTTAGATCTTCTTGATGCATTCCTATTTTTAGTGGAGAATATTACCCCATGGTACAACGATATTGCCAACCTCTTGGCTACATAGCAATACCTCCTAAACTCTCCAATCCAAACAAGAAGAATCTTATATTGGAATCCACCCCCTATATCTTGTTCAATGGTGCATTTTACAAGAACGGAAAGAATGAAGTACGATGGAGATATTGAGATGGCAAACTCAACATGTATGAACATTGATGATGGACCGCTTGGCTAGATGGGTCTGCACATCTACACTTAGTACAGACTTATTACTTATTATATTGAGCTTATTGCACCTATCTACAATTGGTATAGTATAGCATCAATCAATTCAGATAGTCAGTTATGCACTATTTAACTTAGCAATTCACTTTTCTCTATGTTGAATCTTATCTATACTTTGTGTACATTGGATTGTGTATGGAAGAAGAAGAAAAAACCAACAAAAAAAAATCATTTTGGCCTCCATCTCTCTTCTTGTGTTATTGAGTGAGCTTCCTTTTATGTGTACCGTGTGTGTTTAGTGTAGCAACTCAAGCAAGTCTCCCACCACGTGATTCTTGACATGGTCTCAGAGTGATGCCATTGACAGAGACTGATTTTGAAGACTAAAGTGAAGGAGAAGAAGCAAAGATTCAAGTGAGCAAGTAATTGGTAAGAAGCTCTTCCATTCTTCTACTCTTTCTCTTGGATAGTGCATGTGGAGGCACTGGAAGCAAGGTATAGTAAAAATCTTAGATTGTTGTGAGATTTGGTGTACGAGTATAACATTGTATATTTTACAAATCTGCCCTTTAGGGATTTCTTGTTGCTTGTTTGGATATCTGGGATTGTTTTGGGCCCCATTTTGGAGCCGCAATATTGGAAACAATAGTTTCAAGGTATACTGTGATTTCGACTATATTGGTCGAAAGTGGGTGCATAGGTTGCATATTTTGAATTTGTAATTTTTGAGGTGTTTGCTAGGAAGCAAACATAATTTTGATCTACAAGTAGGTTGCAAGTTACATATACTTTTAAGAAATCAATGAAAAAGGTTGCTTGGTGGCTATGCACTTATTGTGAAAGGTTGCAGAAGACTTGCTTGCTGTTTTGTATCATTTTTATGATAATGGCAAAGAATACTGGTGGAAATCACATCATTAAGAAGTTGGACAAGAACAACTACCTTTCATAGAAGTTTTTGTGACGTACTTCTTCATTGGAAAGAGCTTTTACGAGTTTGTTTCCAAAGCGAAGAAAAGGAGCTAGAGTTGAGTATTCTTGCAACAATTGTAGATGAATTAAAGGCATGAAAATAATGGAATGCAAAAGACAAAAAGATGAGGTATTGGCTATAGTCATTGATAATACTATGTTGTGACATATTAGGAATGTAGAAACTTCACATGTAGCTTGGATAATTTTTGATAATATATTTTCAGTAAATACAAAGACATGAAATATTCAACTCAAGAAAGATTTTGAAGGCTGAAGTGAAGGAAAGGAAGCAAGGTTCTAGCAAGCAAGCAACGGGTAAGAAGCTCTCCCGTTCTTTCACTCTTTCTCATGGATAGTGCTTGTGGAGGCATCGGAAGCAGGGTAGAGTGAAAATCTCAGATTGCTGTGAGATTTGGTATGCAAGCAGAGCACTGTATATTCTGCAAATAAGCCCTTTAGGGCTTATTCACAAATTTTTTGGGCATCCGAGGCTATTTCAGGTCTCGTTTTAGAGCTGCAAGATTGCAGACAACATTTTCATGGTACACCGTGATTTTAGCTGTATTGACCGAACGTGGGTGCACAGGTTAGAGATTTTGAATATGTAATTTTTGAGGTGTTTGCGAAGAAGCAAACATACGGTTTATGTGTAAACAGATTGCAGATTACATGTATTATTAAGCAATCAGTGAAAAAGATTGCTTGGTATATTATTGTGCACTTGTTGTGAAAGGCTGCAGAAGACTAGCTTGCTGTGTTGTATTCTTTTTTTTAATAATGGCAGAGAACAGTGGAAATCCCATTATTGAGAAGCTCGACAAGAATAACTACCCTTCATGGAAGTTTCGTGTAACAAACTTCCTCATTGGAAAGGGCCTTTATGAGTTTGTTTCAGGTGAAGAAAAGGAGCCAGAGCTGGGTATCCCTCTGACTATAGATGAATTAAAGGCATGGAAAGAATGGAATGCAAAAGATAAAAATGTGATGTACTAGCTATCTGCAATCATTGATAATACTATGCTAGGACATATCAAGAATACAAAAACTTCACATGCATCTTGGACAATTTTTGAGAACATGTTTTCAGTAAATATGAATGCACAAAAGATTCAACTTAAGAAAGAGTTGAATACCTTGAAGAAAGGGAAAATGTCTGTCAATGAGTATGTTTTGAAGGTAAGGAGCATTGCAGATGCTTTAGTAGTGATTGATGCAATGCCTGATGATGATGATTTGGTTTCATCCACTTTGAGTGGTCTTAATAATGAGAAGGCATGAAAATCATTTATTACTTCAGTATATGTACGGAAGCCATTTTCAGATTTTGATGAGCTGGTCTCTCTCATGATTACCGAAGAGATCAATATGCAGGGTGACTCATCTGAAACAAATGGTGAATAGCTCCAAGCATTTTACTCAAGTTTAGGAAGGGGACGTGGTAGATCCTCTTTGAGAGGCCGTGGTATGGGACGTGCTGGCAATAACCAGTAAAACATTTTCAATCAATGATTTGGTGAAATGTAGGTTTCAGGAGACTGAGGAAACTTTAGAGGTAGGGGGAGCTCTAGAGGAAGAGGTGGATGACAGAATAGAGGTTCTCAAAATTTTTACTATTGTTTGCCATTATGGTGGCAAAACATGTCACATTGTAGTCCATTGTTATGCTAAGAAGGATAATATACACAATGGTAAATTGCAGCAAGAAAACTATGCATCGTCTTCACGATAGAATGAATACAAAAATGAGTGTTTGTTTGTTATGCAGCATATGATGAATGCAATTACAGGAAAGGGGGCACATGATGATGTATGGTATGTTGATTTAGGTGCATCTAGTTATATGACCAATCATGTTGAATGGCTTAGAGAGATGCAGGATTTACAAAATCTAGGTTATGCGCAGACATGTGATTATTCATGCCACCTAATTTCACACATTGAAAAGGTTCTCTTGTCCTTGCATGAAGGCCAGACAAAGAGTCTGACAGATGTATTACATGTGTCTTCAATCATAAATAATCTAGTGTTTGTTGGCCCAATGGTAGAGTAAGGGTTGCAGGTCTGATTCAATGCAAAAGGTTGTTTTGTAGAAGACTTTAATGATAAGTACCGGTTGGTTACAAAAGGAAGTAGAGTTGGCCGCATGTTCACTTTAGATGTTGGAATTCCTACAATGGATGCTGCTATGTATGCTAAAGAAAAATGAGTGGTTACAGACATTGAAATATGACATAAACGTATTGGACATGCAAATGTGCAAAGGTTGAAATTAATGTAGTCCAGAGGATTGGTTATAGGGTTGCCTTCCTTTAGAGTAGTAGAATTTCATAAAGTTTGTGAAATATGCTAGTTTGGTAAGTAGGCAAGACAACCCTTCTTGCATGATAAAGAAGTGAGAAAAAATATACTTGATGTAGTGCATATAGATGTTTGGGGGCCTACATAGAATATATCTCTTGGTGACATCAAATACTTTATCATATTTATTGACGATTATTCAAGGAAGCTATGGGTATATTTCATGAAGCAAAAGAGTAATGTATTTGAGCACTTTAAATTTTTCAAGATAGATATTGAAATAGAAACCTGCTTGAAAGTGAAGTTTTTGAGATCAGATGAAGGAAAAAAGTACATCTCTAATGAGTTTAGTGGCTTCTTGAGGACTCATGGGATAAAGAGGCAATTTACTTGTAAGTGTACCCCATAGCAAAATGAGATTGCAGAAAGAAAAAATAGGCATATTGCAGAAGTTGCATGGGCATTAATAACTTAAAAGAATATTTCAAAATATTTTTGGTTTGAAGCTGTCCATACTACTGTCTATATTATGAACAGAGCTCCCACAGTTGCAGTTCATGGGATAACTCCCGAAGAATGCTTTATTGGCAAAAAGCCTGATGTATCACAGTTGAAGGTATTTGGTTGTGTTGCATATGTTCATGTGTCAGATGAGCTACAGAAGAAGCTTGATCTAAAGACTGAAAAATGTATTTTTATTGGATACTCTTTAGAGTAAAAAAGGGTATCGTTGTTATAACCTTGTCATAGAAGAGTTCAAAGTGAGCAGGGATGTTATTTTTTATGAGATGAGCAGTTGGTATACACTTGCTGGTGATGTATTAGATGATGATAATGATCATGATAGCTATGTGCAAAAAGAAAAACAAGAATCACGAAGTCTTAGTAGACCAAAAACATCATCTGGTACTACACCTACAGTGAGCCCTTGGTTTAGGAGACTAAGGGGTAGCCCCACATCTTCAGGTGGATCTATAAGTGTTGCAGGTAAAGACAAAGAAAAGAAGAAAGTGTTGGATGATAATGATTCATCTACTAGTCATTTGGGATTTGATGGAGATTCTAGTGGCTTAGAGAGTTTGGATGATGAGCTTGGTATTCCTTCAGTCAGGACACCAAGTGTATAGAGAGCTCATAGTAATGTAAAGGCTCCATTGAGTGATCCAGTGGCATGCAGGTCTAGCAAGGTCAGATACCCTGTTAAAAGATTTGGTTTTGAAGGTTATGTAGCTCACTATTATGCTTATATGGTGAAACTAGTTGAGGATGTTGAGCCCACTTGTTTTGAGGATACTGTTAGTCATGCTCATTGAGATGTAACAATGGATGAGGAGATGATTGTATTAGAAGCCAATAAGACTTGGGATTTGGTACCCTTGCCTAAGGGTAAGAAAGCTATTGACTGTAAGTGGATTTACAAAGTCAAGCATAATGCAGATGGTTCCGTTAGTATGCATAAGGCTAGACTGATTGCAAAAGGCTATGCTTAAATATATGGCATAGATTATGAAGAGACATTCAGTCTAGTTGCTAGGATGGCAACTATTAGATGCGTGATTGCCTTGGCAATAGCCAAAGGTTGGAGTTTGCAGCAAATGGATATTAAGAATGCATTCTTGCATAGTGAATTGCAAGAAGAAGTGTATATGGAGCAGCCAGTAGGTTATGAGGATTTAGAAAATCCCACATATGTGTGCATGTTAAAGAAGGCGCTGTAGTTGGGGATGAGATAGAAGACCCTACTATGTTCAGGAGGATAGTAGAAAGTTCAATTTACATGACTATCACAAGGCCAGACTTGAGCTATTCTATTTGTCTTGTTAGTCAGCTTATGCAGATGCCCAGGAAGCCTCATTTGGATGCAGTTAGACATATATTGAGATATGTGAAGTTCACTTTACATTATAGACTTTTTTATGAGGCAGGTAAGGATGTACAGGTCTTTGGATACACATATGTAGATTGGACTGTTAGATAGAAGATCTACTAGTGGATTCATGTTTTTCCTTGGTAGTGTAGCAGCTACATGGAGTAGCAAAAAGCAACCTACAGTTTTTTTATTGAGTATGGAGGCTGAGTATAGAGGTGCTGCTATGGCAGCATGTGAGGTGGTATGGCTGCAAAAGTTATTAGGTGATTTGGATGTGCAGGGAGATGGTCCAGTTATTATTCATTGTGACAACATGAGCATTATACAACTAGCTAAGAATCCAGTGTTCCATGCTAGGATAAAACACATTGAGGTGCACTACCACTTTGTGAGAGAGAAGGTACTTGCAAGATAGATTGACTTGGTATATGTCAACACACAAGATTAGATAGTTGACATTTTCATAAAGACATTGGGTGTAGAGAAGCTTCGAAAGTTTTGAAGCTTACTTGGAGTTGTAGAGATAGAGTTGAACTTGAGGGGGAGTGTTGAGATGGTAAGCTCAACATGTGCAGACATTGATAATGGACCGCCTGGCTAGATGGGTCCGCACGTCTATACTTAGCATGTTGGTGGTCATTATGATACTCACATGACCACTGACTTATCACTTATTATATTTAGTTTATTACACCTACCTACAACTGGCAAAGATATAGAACCAGTTAATTAGTGTAGTCTGTTATGCACTATTTGACTTAGTAGGCAACTTTCCTTTATAATCTATACTTTGTGTACATTGTATAGTGTGTGGAAGCAGAGAAAGAAATCAACAAGAAAACGTTTGACCTCCACCTCTCTTCTTATATTCTTGAGTGAGCTTCCTCTTGTGTGTACAATGTGTGTTTGGCGTAGCAACTCAAGCAAGTCCTCCCACCATGTGATTCTTGACACAATTTGGTGAAATGCAGGTTTCAGGAGGTCGTGAAAAGTTTAGAGATAGGGGGAGCTCTAGAGAAAGAGATGAATGATAGAATAGAGGTTCTTAAAATTTTGTTACAAAAAAAGGGACACAGAAAGTTGGCATATGATGAGTGTTGTTACAGAAAAAGACATATAATGATGTATTGTATGTTGATTCATGTGTCTTTAATTATATGACTAGTCATGTTGAATGGTTTGAAGAGATACAAGACTTACAAAATCTAGGTTATGTGTAGACGAGTGATGATTCATGCCACCTAATTTCATAAATTAAAAATGTTTACTTGCCCTTGCATAATGGACAGACAAAGAGTCCATCGGATGTATTACATGTGTCATCAATCACAAATAATTTAGTGTCTATTGGCCAAATGGTAGAGCAAGGATTGCAAGTTCAATTTAATGCTAAAGGTTGCCTTGTAGAAGACTTTAATGATAAGTGTAGGTTGGTTGTAAAAGAAAGTACAGTTGGTCGCATGTTCACTTTAGATGTTGAAATTCTTGCAATGAATGTTGCTATGTATGCTAAAGAAAAATGAGTTGTTGCAGATATTGAAATATGGTATAAATGTATTGGATATGCAAATATGTAAATGATGAATTAATACAATCTAAAGGATTGGTTATAGGATTACCTACTTTTAGAGTTGTAGGATTTTATAAAGTGTGTAAAACATGCTAATTTGGTAAGCAGACAAGACAATCCTTTTCACATGGAAGAGATATGAGTAGAAATATACTTGATATTGTGTATACAGATGCTTGATTCCGCACTGCATTATGTGCCTCTATTGTTACCTTGAAATTATCTGATGTTGAGAGTGCTCTTTTGTAGGAAGAGGTTAACCGTAAGAATTTGGATGCCTCTCGTGTATCGCATGCTATGACAGTTAGAGGCAGGAATGATGGATATGGAAAGCATGGCAGTGGTAGTGGGCGTGGACGGGATTCTCAGAAATCTCAGTCCAAGTCTCGTGGGAAGTCACGTAGCAAATCCCGTGGCAGAAATACAGATGTCACTTGTTACCATTGTGGGAAAAAGGGCCATATTAGGCCACAATGTCATGAATTGCGCAATGAAAGGTGCAAAGATAAGGGGGAAGACAAAGTGCATGATAAGTCTTCTGATCGCAGTATAGTGCTTGCAAAAACCAATGTTGAAATTGAAGAGATCAATGTTATGCAGCCTGAGGATATTGATGATGATGATTATATCCTTGCAGCTTTTTCTAGTGCTTCACAGATGACAGAGATACACTCTATGTATGCACAGTGTTGGCTCTTGGACTCAAGTGTGTCCTTTCATGTGACACCTTGCCTAGAGTGGTTTCATTCATACCGTATTGTTTCGGGTTCTGTGCGCTTAGGTGATGACAGCTCTCTTGATATTGTGGGCATTGGTGATGTTAGGCTGCAGTTTCCTTCTGGTAGTAGTTTTGTTATGCAGGATGTACGTCATGTATCTGTTGCTTTGACACGTAGTCACCTGTCAGCTGAACAACTTGATGACACAGGTTATCATGTATCTTTTGAAGACTCTGCATGGAAGATCACTCGTGGCAGACTTGTGATTGCAAGAGGTGCCAAGGTTGGCAGCCTCTATCCCTTGATTGTATTCGCTTCTTCCCTTGATTATGTTTTGTCTGTGGATTCTATCCCACATATATCTCTTTGGCATGCCCGTTTGGGCCATATGTCTTTGAAGGGAATTAAAATGCTTTCTGGTTTGCAGTACTTACCGCCCCTTAATTATGCATGTTTTGATTCATGTGAGCATTGTCTTTATGGCAGGCAAACTAGGTCTATGCATAAGAAGTCTGGTAGGCCACGCGTGAGTGAGCCCTTGGCATTAGTACATTCGGATGTCTGTGGGCCCATGCCTTGTCAGTCTATGGGCAGTGCAAAGTATTTTGTTACGTTCATAGGTGATTTTTCACAGAAATTTTGAGCTTATCCCATTAAGCTAAATTCCGATGTCTTGGCTGTGTTTCAGAGATGGCTTGCATTGGTTGAGAACAAGTCTGGGTATAGGCTAAAATGCCTAAGGGCAGATGATGGGGGTGAGTATGTCTCACGTGCTTTTGAGTAGTTATGTGATGAGAGAGGTATTAAGCGTCAGTTGACCGCCCCCTATATCCCCCTTCCCCCTCCCCCCCCCAAATGGTTTGGCTGAGCGAATGAATAGAACCATCCAGGAGCGTGTACGCAGTATGCTTAGCCATGTAGGCCTATCACAGAGCTTTTGGGCTGAGGCAGTTAGTATAGTTGTACATATCATAAACAGATCACCTTCTAGTGGTTTGGATTTCTAGGTTGCAAAGGAGGTATGGACTGGAAAACCTTCCTCTTATGCGCATCTCCGTGTCTTTGGATGTGAGACATTTTGCCATGTGCCCAGGGACAAGAGAAGTAAGCTAGATTCTAAGAGTGCCAAATGCATTTTCCTTGGTTATGGGGATGTAGGCGAGATGGGTTACCGTCTCTGGGATCCACTGGCGTGGAAAGTCATCCGCAGTCATGATGTAGTCTTCCATGAAGACAAGATGCATAGGCAGCCTGAGAGAGTTGTTGAGATCCGCATGGTCATATTTCAGGAGGAGCCGAGAGCTCCCGCACAGCCAGTTGGACAGCCTACAGCTGCATTAGATGCTCATGGTTAGGGTGTTGGACAGGCAGCTGGGCAGGCAGCTGAGCCTGCCATGAGACGGTCTACTAGAGACAGACGTCCACCTGATAGATTTCAGTCCTCAATGCATTATGTCTTAGTTACAGATGCAGGAGAGCCTTTTACTTATGATGAGGCTATGCGCAGGGGTGACAGTCACTCCTAGGAGAGGGCTATGCAGTCTGAGATAGACTCCTTGCATAAGAATGAGACTTGGGATTTGGTTTCCTTGCCTAAGGCAAGAAGGCTTTGCTATGCAAGTGGATGTACAAGCTGAAAAGTACCCTTGAACACCCCAAGCCGGCATACAAGGCTAGACTGGTAGTAAAGAGCTTTAAGCAGGAGCATGGTGTGGACTTTGATGAGGTCTTTTCTCCTGTGGTTAAGATAACCACCCTGCGCTTAGTCTTGGCTTTGGTTGCTCAGCTTGACTTGGATTTATACCAGATGGATATCAAGACGGCTTTCTTACTTGGGGACTTGCATGATGAGATTTATATGGAGCAGCCTACGGGCTTTGCAGAACCTGGCAAGGAGCACCTAGTGTGTAAATTGAAGAAAAGTCTTTATGGCTTGAAGTAGGCACCTAGGGAGTGGTATCATAAGTTTTATGCCTTTATGCAGTCACAAGGCTACAGCAGGAGTGCTATGGATCCGTGTCTTTACACGAAGAAAGCGCGTGATGATTCTTTATTGATTTTGGTACTCTATGTGGATGATATGTTGATAGTAGTGAAAGCTCATGATGAGCTAGATGCTCTTAAGGCTCCGCTCAAGAAGTGAAAGATCTGGGACATGCCTCTCACATACTTGGTATGCGCATTAGACGCGATAGGCATCAGTGACTCCTCTACTTGTCACAGAGGGAGTACATTCATAAAGTTCTTGAGCGCTTCCGCATGCAGGACGTAAAGGCTATTGTCTATCCATTGCCTTCTTATGTGAAGGTATCATAGGCTGATTGTCCGCAGACAGATGAGTAGAGGGCCGAGATGGCCAAGATTCCCTATGCATTTGCAGTGGACAGTCTTATGTATGCCATGATAGCCACTTGTCCAGATATTGTCTTTGCAGTTGGTGTTGTGGCACGCTATATGGCTACACCAAGAAGCATTGGGATGCCGTGAAGGGTATCATGAGGCATCTCAAGGGCACTGCAGATATATGCATATGCTATGGCAGCCAGGATACAGGAGTCGTGGGGTACACTGACTCTGATTATGCAGGACATGCAGATAGTAAGAAGTCCACTTCCGGCTATGTATTCACCTATACTGGAGGTGCTGTTTCTTGGATGTCCAGGGTACAGAAATGCACGACTCTTTCTACTACAGAGGCCGAGTATGTTGCAGCCACCCACTGAGGCTTGCAAGGAGGCCATTTGGTTGGGTCGTTTGGTTGTTGTTCTTGGTATTGATGCTATCCCTACACTGCATTCGGATTCTATGAGTGCTATTCAGTTAGCCAAGAATTCGGTCTTCCATGCGAAGACGAAACACATTGAAGTGAGATATCACTTCATACGTGGGGTCGTTGAGGACATGGAGCCCCAAGAGAAACACCAAGGAAAAGGGGATTCTACTGCAAGGAAATCTATCTTGTAACATCAACAAGCTTTCATTTCATTCTTTTGATGATCAAAACAAAGAAAAGAGCAAATCTTCACGCAGCATCATAGTAGATATCTCCCACGGATTTGATAGAATTAGCCATAATTTTCAACATCTTCATAGAATTCTTCAATATAACAAAGAACACAAAGAAATACACCATCCTTGAATGGAAATCAATCACATAGTATTCATCTTCAATGTCTTCATAGTTCTCTCTCTTAATCTCTCATATACAGTTACACTGTTTTGATAGAATTGGCTATCTCCGGCTCTCTCTCTCTCTCTCTCTCTATCAATAGTACATCATATCCTCACTACAATACTCTCATAATAAATCTCAATAATCCTTCTTAGGTCGTGGATGTACCTCCCAAGAGGTATGTCTGATATGAAGAGTCACCATAGCCACTACAGTGTCTTTTCACAGCTCACTACTGTCACTGTCACTCAGTCTTCTCTTCAGTCTTCAACAGCTGCTTCTTTCACTTGTTTTAGCTCTTTTGAACTTAGATTTATCCTTTTCAAAAGTTAGAAAACTTTTTCAAAGTCACACATACATTCTACAGAACACTTACAGAAGGTCTACAGAACAGTTACAGTACAGTACCAGAGCAGCTATAGTACAGTTACAATACAGAGACAGAGGCTCTACAGAAGGTCTACAGAAGATTATCAAAACCTCATAACTCATACTTAAACCATTCCATACTATCAAAAACTATTCAATAAGCTTCCAAAAGATCTCAATCTTCATCAATCATCAATCCATGCTTCATACAGAAGAAAATCAGAACAAAACAGAAGCTATACATAAGGTATACAAAACCAATCAGAACCTCAACAGAACATCATAGAGCATCATATCTCCACTGAGAATCATCATGAACTTCCAAGAAAATCAATATAATCCAAAACACTCTCAAACACTTCCATTAACAACCATACATCACTCTAAATCCATAAAAAATCAATCATTCAGACCTCAAAAACAAAAAAAACCAGTCAAAAAATTCAGTCTTTTTTCACTCTTAACATATCTCCACACTTAGAAAGGAAGTGTTCTCGCGACCTAAGGAAAATAAGAATATAAGTTCACTAAAGAGCTGAATTTTGATCTTCCGTGGGATCTTCAATAATCTTTTCAAACCACGACCCCAACTTATCACCTGTATCTAATAGGAAAATACTACTAAAGGAAAACTTCATTATATATTAACTCATGTGATTAATCATTTAAAAGCCATAAACAATTTGTAAAGGATATAAGAGGTTTGTCTTCAGCTTTCCACCATAGGTGTTCATCCACCATCACCATTAATAGTTTGAAAAGAGCTCTCGAACAAATTATTCTCAATCAGTACGAACTCATCACATACAGTTATTACAACACACACAAAGACCAACACAACCATCTGAATGACATCTCCAAAAAGAGAGATATATATCATTAAGAATCATCCAAAATACATTGCAAAGGCATCAATGAAGATGATATTTTTTGAAGGCTTGGTGGTTTCGAAAATGATCCATGGAGAAGGATTCATCCATAAATGTATTTGGAGGATTTTGAAAGAACTGTAGGCAGCACATTCTTTCTAGCAAAACAAGGTATCTGGTAGGTAGACATAGGACATGAAAATACAGGACATCCAACTGGTGGGAGTCAATGTTCACATTGACATTCATACAAAGCTTTGGAATGGCCTTTTGATCATTATGGAAATGCCTATGCATGTATGCTAGATACAAGGCAAAATGAGTTGTCAATCTCACTGAAGGATATAGAGATTGTGAATATTAGTGAGTAAAATGAAGATAATTCTGGTATGCTTGACTGGTAGTTGTCCAATCTCCTGGAATTATTGACCAGTTAATTTGGGGTCCTGTAAGAGAATCAATCGAGCTCCATCCTCTTGTTCTGGGAATCTGATGATTAAACCCTTCGTATTCACTAACCAACTGAGGGGGTTGAGAAATAGAAGTGGCAGGAGATGGAAGTGGAAGAAGTAAAAGAGGATGAAGAGATGGGTAGGCAAAATCATAAAAGGAGGAATAAGTTAAAGAAGAAGTGGCTGAAAATTTAAGAGAATCAGTTAGGACATGTGTTAATTAATAAATAGGAAAAGTAGAAGGTATATGGATAGATGGTCAAGGGCATGGTGGAGTAGGAAAAAATACCATCTTCGATAAAAGAACAATAGGTAAATATGGGAATTTGAGAAAAAGATTGAGGTTGAAAAAGAAGAGGTAAGATTGCTGCTGAATTGGTTTGATAAAGAGAAAGATAGGTATCATAGCGACGAGCCATTTATTGATAGTACAGTAGGCTAGGAACAAAGGGATCTAAGATAGATCTTCTCTGATAGGCATAAAAAAAAGTTGAATAAAATGAATGGTTTTTGGAAAGATAAGCTTAGCGATCCACCCTCAGTTGGTTAGTGCTCTGTACGTAGGTAGAAGTTGTGTTCTGACGTTGATTCAGGACCACAGAATCAATCATTGAGTGCTATGAATTGTCAAGGCAAGTAGCTACTTTTGAAGAATAACACTGGAACATGTCATCTGTCTGCAACTCCAAATAGTTGACATACAATACAGCTTGCAAAACCACATTTCCCACATACCAAGCCATATCTATTTCATCTGGAATCAACAGATCACCTCGTAGATAAATATAAGATAGCAACATGGTATCCGTCGTCATAGAATCTTTAAACACCATACTGACCACTCAGGAGACCAAGCCCCACTCCAACCGTCCTCTAGAAGAGGAAGATCCATTTGTGAAAGCTTCATATAAAAGGCCAACTTCTGCAATTGATAGTGGACAAAGAAAGAATGGTCCGAAGGAACATACTCCTGGAAGTGCTCAAATATTGACCATAACAAATCCATCCTGGACTGCAATCTTTCCACTTTATCTTGGAACAATGGACACAATGTGGCATGTTTCTGAAGAACTGCCAAGTCCTGCTTAGAGATAGAAGGAATTAGAGGAACATTGGGGCTTGGAGGAACAGACCGTGACTGTGTCATTTGGTCTTGCAACTGCTTGATTTGGAAAGCTTGTGATTTCACTGTGTCATGAACAATCTGTAAGGTTGAGAGTTTTGCATCTAAAAGAGTCAAAAACTCTTGAGCTTCTTTGGACGTTCTCTCCTTCTCCTGTGAGACTTTAGTGACCTCAGACGAAGCTTCTGTTAACTGAATCTTTAAAGAAGATATCTCTTCTCTTTGAGTCTTAATCATTTGGATTTGCTGCTCCATATGTTTAAACAGATCTGCAAGTGTGTCTTTAGTAGAGGCTAACTCTGATGTTGCCTTATGCAACTGGTCTTTGGACTGCATCAGTTCTTCATAGAAAGAAGCATACAGCTGTTAAGCACAAGCTGCCACTGAAAGTTCAATCGAACTCTGGATGTCTTTACAGAGGAATGGAATGGCATCTCTCGACATTAAACTGTTCAGTGAAGGGATTGATATGTCCAAGGAACCCTCTCTATGTGCTCTGAACAAATTGTTACATGTGAGGTAAGCAGGGAGATCACTGTCAGATGTAGCAGGAATTGTGACTGAATGAAGAACTGAAGGAGTATTATCTGCCACACGCTTCAAGCGCTTTCGTTGATATATCAGTGGAGGAGGGGAATCAAGATCCTCTATATCAATAGGTTCTGACTCTTCTGAAGGTGGAGGGGGAGGTACTGGATCAAATGGAGGAGGTGGAAGCACACCCTTCTTTAGGCCAGAGTATGTCAAGAAAGCATACAGGTAGGATCCATATGTGACATTTGTAACATTTTCTTTGGTTACTTTGATGAAATGTTGGTCTATCTTTGTAAGCAGGTAAGTACTCCAATCAATAGCACCTCCTTTTAAATAATCCTGGAAGCTGTAAAGAGCTCTTTGGACAAGTAATGGGATGGTGTTTTGGCAGGCATAAACCTGTCTTGGAGAAACTGACAGACTAACTTCTAAAGAGGATCAGTGATCATGGAAAAAGTTACGCCTGAAGTGTTTATCACTTTCTTGACATTCAAAATTTCCTTGGTCTGCTTCTGTAACAGCTTGAAAATCTCATCGTTGGAGAATAATTGTCTAGCTGTAACAAAGGCCTCTCCTTTGTAGGGAAGAGACAAAGCCTCCCCTAACCCTTGGGGTGTCAATATCATGGAAGCACCATGAACCAGGCCTGACTTCTTGCTGTATGATACAAGGAACTCATCACACAGGGATGGATCATCTGGAATCAATGGGAATGAAGCAGCCACAAAAGTCGCAAGTCTTGCTTTCGCTATAGGCTCAAAAGGCAGTAGGGAAGAATAATCCTTACTGACCAGCGGGACATACTGGATAGGAGGAGGAGTGTGAGGCGCCATTCAGATGGAAAACACATACACCACGACACAGACAATCAGAAAGAATGCCTGCAAAACAACCAAAGGGCTATCAAAAATAAATTAATAAAAAAGGACATACATATACAGACGTAACTAACCAATTTACCACCCCAAATAACCCACATCTTAGAAAAAATTTGGCATGACCTCTACACATATGCGATCGAAAACTTCATGCGATGCAACAAACAGGCACGCAAAAGCCCGTATCGGGCAAGAAAGAAGGAAAAAACTACAAACCGTATCCATAATCGTAACACATAAGCAAACCATAATACCATAAAAATGTACATCAAGACCTAACCATAACCTTGATCAACAATCTCAACTAAGAGGACTTTACGCGTCTATCCCACGAAACGTGTTTATTAAAAGGGGGAAAAAAGTCCAGTGAGAAAAAATTATTTTAATGAAGGGTTCATTTTAGAAAATTATTAACAATGGGTGATATTTTATTAGGTTATAAACCTTAATAAGAAAACGATGATTTCTTCTTAAAATTTTAATTACAATTTATTAGGGTGAAGCGGTGCTTTATCGAAACGCGGACTACGATTCCCAAACTAGGTTTCTAAATGTAAATTCATTAATTAAAAATTAATGGTGATGTGGAGCATTTTTTTACCAGTGCGTGTTTTTTTTGTGACAATTGGTTCATTTTTATTAAAAATTAAGGTGCCTCTTAAGCGCACGTAGCGCGTGCAAAGTGAATGAGTAGTTGATTTTAAATTATTAGAAACTGTGTGTTTAGCGTGAATGCGCGTGAAAAATGTAGGTGAATATCGTTTATTTTAGTAATTAATTGTGGTTAAGGGATAATGAATATAAATAAAGCTCAAAAAATAAATACATAGTAGGGATATGTATGCAATGGATTGAAGGTGCACGGAGTAGTCCCCTAAAAGCAATGAATCTAGTTAAACAAAAACAAACACCACTGACTGAAAAAAAATACAGCACCTTAGTATTTTTGTTTTATTTGGATTTGATTTTTATTTATTTTTATTTATTTTTTTTGTTTGTGGTTTTCTTTCTTCTTTTTCAATTGTATTTTAAGTGTGTTTATTTTGTGTGTATTGTTTGGTTTGGGTTATTTGTTATTTTTTTTAAAAAAAATCAATAATTAAATTGGGATATATGACATATGAATATGCTATAAAGTATAAGAGTGAATTTTCAGCCATCTAGCAAGTGTCAACAATGTATGTTAATTCATCCATGATTTTTCAACATATTTTTTTAAATTAAAAAGATTTTTTATTAAATGAAGTATTAAAATTTAGGATTTTTACTTCAAATAATATTTTGGTGTTTTATGGAAGTATTTTTAATTGAAAAATTAGTGACAAAAGAAGCAAAGGGTTTGTGGAATTTTCTGGAATCTTTCTGGATTTATTTTTGAATTCTTACTAATTTTTAATGAATTTTACTCATTTTTCATGTAATTTTGAATGAATTTTTCGATTTTAATTTTTTTTTAAATTTCACTTTAAATATATTTCAAATAATTTCAATAATATTGGTAAATTTTCCAAAAAATAAATAAATGATATTTTGGAATTTTAATGTGTTTATGTTTATTTTTATGTATTTTTATATATTTGCGGGTTGAAAAATAAAAGGCAATACCCGGGCTTTGTGTGAACATTGAAGGATGACTGCGTGTGAACGGCTGACTGCAATACTCCACCGCACGAACAAGTCGTAAGCGCGTCCTCGTGTGTAAACGCATGCTAGCACACCCATACACAGCGGGAAAACAATGGAGGAGAAAGGGCAGGAACGGGGGCGAAGTGAGTAGATTAAGTGAGCTTAGTGTGAGAAAGTTGATTAAGTAAATTTAGTGAGATAAATCAATTAGGTTAGTTAGGTGAGTGGAGTTTGTTAAGTTAGGTTATGGTAAGTCATGTGAGTCTGTTTAATATGTGTAAGTCATGTTAGTGAGGGGAGTCTGGTAAGTAATGTTAGGTAAGCTAAGCTGTGGTTAGTCAGTGTAAGTGAGGTTAGGTTAGTCTACTAGGGTTAGTTGGGTAACTAGGGTTAGTCAGTCTAACTATGGTTAGGGTAGGGTAACTAGGGTTAGGGTCATCTAACTAGGGGTAGATTAGGTTAACTATGGTTAGGATAGGGTAACTAGGGTTAGACTAGGTTAACTATGGGTAAGTTAATTAACTGTGGGTTAACTGTGGGTTAGGATCAATTAACTGTGGATGAGTTGAAGTTAACTACAGTAAGGTTAATTAACTGGGAGTTAGGGTTAATTAAGTGGAGGTAAGTTAACTGAACTGGGGGTGAGGGTAGGCTAACTAGAGGTGAGCTAGGCTAACTAGGGGTTAGTTTAGGCAACTATGGTTAGTCAATCTAACTATGGTTAGTTAATTTAACCAAGGGTGAGTTAGTTGAACTAGGGGTTAGTTTAGACTAACTAGGGGTTAGTTAGTCTAATTAGGGTTAGGGTCATCTAACTAGGGTTAGTGGGGTAACTAACTAGGGTTAGTGGGATAGCTAACTAGGGTTAGTGGGATAACTAACTAGGTTTAAATTAGTTAACCAAGGTTAAATGAATTAACTAAGGGTTAGTTTAACTAAACTAAGGTTAGGTAAAAAATAACTAAGGTTAGGTTAACTGGAACTAACCAGTGGGGAGGAGGAGGAGGAGAAGGAAGAAGAAAAAGGAGAAGAACGCAGAGGAGCATGCAGTGGCGGTGCGCGCGGCGACCGCTGGCGGCATCGTCGGTGGCTACGGCGGCGTCGTCGGGAGTAGGGCGGCGTCGGCGGGAGCAGGGCAGCCGAGGGGGGAGAGAGAAGAAGGAGGAGAAGGAGGAGGACAACGGCCGATAGGTGGCATGGGCCACAACGGGAGGAGAGGGGAGGAGGAGGAGGAGGAGGAGAAGGGGGGAGAAGGAGGACGAGAGGAGGAAGGGGAAGGAAGAAGAGGAAGGAGAAGAAGAAGAAGAAGAAGAAGGAAGAGCAAGGGGAGAAGGAAGAGGAAGGAGAGGAAGAAGAAGGCGGGTGGAAGAAGAAGGGGAGGAAGAGGAATGAGAGGAAGAAGAAGGGGAAGCAAACAACATCAAGTACGTTTTTTTTCTTTTTTTTTCTCTTTCTTTTCTCTTTTTCTTTTCTTTTTCTCTGTTTTTTTTGTTTGCCTTCATTTTATTTCTTTTTTTGTTTCTTCTATGTTTGTTCTTTTTTTGTTTCTCTCTTGTGTGTTCTTTGTTTTTTTTTTTGGGTTCTCTTTGGTTTTTTCTTTTTCGTTGGTTGTGTTCCTGTGTTGTCTATTTTTTTTTCTTCGTCTTCGTTGTTTTTTGTTTGTGTGTTTTTTTAAATATTAGTATTATTTTTATTATTAGGTTGGATTGGTGATTATGAGTTATTGTTTTTTAATTAAATTTTTAACATTGTATATGGGGTTTGTGGTGTGTTTGATTTTTTATTGGTTTTTTAAAAAAATTAAATAAAAAGAAATTGAATAGAGACGTGCAAAAGAACACACCCTTGTCCCACGCGCATGTGTGGGGCAGGAGGAAATTTTTTTTAACAGTGATGGGATCAAACGGGGCAAGGACGGCGATGCGCGTACCACAGATGTCACGGAGGCGTCCCGAGGCGGGTAAAACCAGAAACAGGCACGTTCATGTGCGATACGAGAAACGTAGGCACACGACAAAAAAGAATAAAAAATAATAAAATCCAAACTATACGTCGGATCGAGAAGTCGTAAAAATGAAAAATGTATCAGGAGACGAGGAAAAATTGGTAGAAACATGCAACACGGGTTTCGGGGCAAAATCAGGGTGTTCACATGGGAAAAACACAAAAACAAGCCCAAAAATACATACGAGTATTAATATCGGAAAATCTGCAAATCAGAACGAAGTGCGGAAAGAAGAAAAAGTGTGCAGAATAATGTGGCCTACTATCCTATCACGACAAAACATAGTTCAGATTGAGAGAGGACGCGTTCACATGGGAAAAATCCCAAAAATGGGCCCGAAAATAGACTCGAAAATTAATATGGAAAAAATCGTGTACCAGAATAGAGGACGGTAAAAAGAAAAAATGTCCAAAAGAAAGGGAATCACACGGATGGCATATCAAAACTCAGTTGGGAAGGAATTAGGAGGGTTTCACGTGGAAAAAACATGAAAAATACACCAAAAAACACTCGAAAAAATTAATAACTAAAAATACGACAGTCGAAAGAGGGAGAAGAAAAAAGGAAAAAGTGGGGGAAAGGCGGCCGGGACACGACTGTCAAATTAAATTGGAATTTCGGTGAAAAGAGGGCAGGTTCACATGAAAAAATATAAAAAATAGATAAAAAGGTCCCAAAAACCCGCAAAAATGAATAACTGATGAACCGTGCATCGAAATAATAGGGATTAAAAAAGAAAAATGTCAACAGGAAGGGGGAGGATAGAGGTGGCACAACAGATGAGGGTTCCGAAGAAATAAAGACGCGTTCACATGGAAAACCGTTCATTTTACGGGAATTACTTCAAAAATTAATAACTTGAGAACTGTTTGTCAGAACATGGGTTGGTAAAAAGAAAAAATAGGCAGTTCAAAGGGACGAACAGGGCTGTAAAGTTGGATTAGGATTCCAGTGAACGTAGGGTGCATTCGTATGGAAAAGCACAAAACAAAGAATAAGAGAAAACGATCAAGAAACAACCCCGGGGACAGGGTGAAATAGAATAGAGGAGTGGGGAAGGGACCCCATTAGGGTAAAATGAAGTCATGACATAGATGCATGATCATAACAGAGTATATGCATGGGGATATGCAACATAGATGCGTAGTGATGCATCCCCACACTTAAAACCTTAGCAGGAAGGGTAAATCCAACATTAGAATTTAGTAAATCCTTTAGTAGTATTTTTCTATCAGATACATGTGATAAGTTGGGGTCGTGGTTTGGAAAGATTATTGAAGATCCTAAGGAAGATCAAAATTCATCTCTTTAGTGAACTTATATTCTTCTTTTCCTTAGGTCGCGAGGACGCTTCCTTTCCAAGTGTGGGGATATGTTGAGAGTGAAAAAAGATTGAATTTTTTGCCTGATTTTTGTTGTTTTTGAGGTCTGAATGATTGATTTTTGATGGACTTAGAGTGATGTATGGTTTTTAAAGGAAGTATTTGAGAGTATTTTGGATGATATTGATTATGTTTTGGAAGTTCATGATGATTCTCAGTGGAGATATGAAGAAGATTGAGATCTTTTGGAAGCTTATGGAATAGTTTTTGATAGTATGGAATGGTTTGAGTATGAGTTATGAGGTTTTCATAACCTTCTGTAGAGCCTCTGTCTCTACTCTGTCTCTGTACTGTAGCTGCTCTGGTCCTGTACTGTAACTGTTCTGTAGATCTTCTGTAAGTATTTTGTAGAATGTATGTGTGACTTTGAGAAAGTTTTCTAACTTTTTAAAAGGATGAATCTAAGTTCAAAAGAGCTAAAACAAGTGAAAGAAGTAGCTGCTGAAGACTGAAGAGAAGACTGAGTGACAGTGACAGTAGTGAGTTGTGAAAAGACACTGTAGTGGCTATGGTGACTCTTCATATCAGACATACAGTGCATCCACGACCTAAGAAGAATTATTGAGAGTTATTATGAGAGTATTGTAGAGAGGATATGATGTACTATTGATAGAGAGAGAGAGAGAGCCAGAGATAGCCAATTCTATCAAAACAGTGTAATTGTATATGAGAGATTGAGAGAGAGAACTATGAAGACATTGAAGATGAATACTATGTGATTGATTTTCATTCAAAGATGGTGTATTCCTTTGTGTTCTTTGTTATATTGAAGAATTCTATGAAGATGTTGAAGATTATGGTTGATTCTATCAAATCCGTGGGAGATATCTACTATGATGCTGCGTGAAAATTTGTTGTTTTCTTTGTTTTGGTCATCAAAAGAATGAAATGAAAGCTTGTTGATGTTACAAGATAGATTTTCTTGCAATAGAATCCCATTTTCCTTGGTTTTCCTCTTCTGGCTCCATGTTTTTGGTGCGCAACCAAGGAAACTTGCCATCAACAAGCATCAGAAGAGGCTGAAAATGAAGAAAATTGTATTGCCAAGAAGAGGAGAATTCAATGAATGTTTGCAAAGTCCTTCCACTGAAGAGTTGAAGATTCTCATTATCAAATCCACTTTCCATAAGAAGTTCATCACACAGTAGCGGAAATATATCACCATCATGATGCATGCTTTATGTGGTGGATTGTTTTCTCTTCCTGTTGAAGCAGCAGAAACTTGCATCTTGGTGGCAAACTTTTTAGGAACAAATTGAAGAGCAGAAACAGAGAGAATGACCATCCATGGAAGATTTGATATTCATTGAGAAGTTTTCAGACATCATCAAGTGGGAGATCGTGAAGAAGCTTCAGGAGTCGTGGTATGTGGAGGTTCACGAAAACAAGAAGGAAACGAGTTGGAATTTGTTCATGGATGCTCAACAATGGGATGCGTGGTGCATTGATAATCTTCTGTTTGTCCAATTAGCATCCCACTGGAAGTTGGTAGACAGAGTGCTTTTCACAACATACACTGTTGAAACCCCCAGAAGTTGGCATTATTATAATGACATAACAACAATCATAAGAAGAATAAGTTTTGATACTTTTAGAACGGAATATCTTCCCCTCTATAGTGGTTTGAAAGCCGAATTCAGAGATGTTGAAAAGAAGGAAGTAGAAGAGATGTTGGCCAGAGAATCCCTCAGAGACTGAAGCCCCATATGATACTATCATGTTGATTACAGACCAACTCATTGGAGCCAACCCCCTGATGAATGACGCAATAGAGAGGCAAGCGTTAGAACGAGTCCAGTGGTATGTGAGAAGAGAGAAGTCAAAAATCAAAGCTGAGAACGAGCTTGCAGCAGAAGCCTCCTTTGATGCCCTAAAAGCACTCTTTACAGAAGTCCCCATGGTGACTGAAGGTCCCCTTCCTAGTCAGATTCATCCTAGGAATATTGATAACAGGCAAGTAAATGTAGTCCCATTGCCAATTTTTAAAGTAGAGTACAATGAAGACCCTGATCTTCATGTAGCAGAATTTATGGTAGCATGTGTGGCTAACAATGCTAGAACCCCTGAGCATTGGCTAGCAATATTCCCTGCCACTTTCAAGGGTGCGATGTTTCAATGGTATGAGAGAAAAGCAGCAGGAACTTTTGGCACATGGGACGTCTTGAAGTTGGCTTTCCTCACTAAATTCAGGCGTGAAGGTTTTGAAGAGCGGATGCGAGAGGAGTTCATGAACCTAAGTCAGTCCTCTGGAGAAAGAGTAGAAGCTTATGTCTCGCGAATGGAATCCATCCTGAAGAGATGGACTAACCATCATTTGGACGAAGGTATCCAGAAAGGAGTGTTTCTTAGAGGCCAGTCAATCTGCAAGTTACAGTGGAAGGTGCAAGATTGTATGACGAAGTTGAAGCAAGGCTGTCAATGACTCCAGGAAGAGGAGTTTTAGCTTCTCCCATGCCAGTAATAGTATACCCACCAAATGGATTCCCAGGGACAGTCCCCTACCCCTATCCCGAGATGCAAACAACGCCGTAGTATAATGCATCTAGTCCATTGTGGTCATCGTAGACGACAGTGCCTCAAATGATGGTTCAACCACAACAACAGTGGCCTCAAATAGTTCCTCAAATGGTGACTGAATAACAGTGGAATCCTACCAATTGGAATCAACAACCCCAAGTCTCAACAGGAGCTCTGAATCAGAGCCAGAATAGAGGACCTTCTGGATCGACCCAACCAGTGTATGCAGTAATTAGAGAAGCTTCCCAAAACCCTAACACAAGCACTTCGGGAGGTGAAAATCTGAAGGACTACTTATCCAAATCAGTTGCAAGTATAAAGAAAGAGCTTCTGGATGTGATTACAGAGCAGCTACAGACGCTGAAGGTGAATAACGCCAATATATCCACTCCTGGCGGAGCTGGAAGAGATGTGATGCACTCTAATACATGGTGCAAAAAGTGTCATCAAGTGGGACATTTAGCCACTGAATGTACCCGAAAACCAACCATTCTTGGGGCCTTCTGTTCCTACTGTTTGCGGAAAAACCATACATAGGATATTTGCTCTCTGAAAGAGATGCATGAATGAAGACAAAAGGATGAAAATGCAAGATTCAACTTGCTAGAATCCAAAATGACAACACAGGATATTGGACCAAAACCTAGGGAGTTTGGTCCTAATTTTGGTCCAAGGAGGTTTCCCTCTCAAAGTTATAGAGGACGACAGTCTAGCGGTGGTTAGAGATCAGAGGTGGAATGTTATAGGTACGGAGAAAAGTGACATATCTTCCCGAATTGTCCAAACCCTAGACGATTTGTGGATTATAAGCCCTTATGCAGTCGATGCAAAGGAGAAGGCCATACTGCAAAGGACTGTCCAAGCCCAACCCATGTAAAGGCCAATGGCACTGATAGCCAACAGAAGGTACAAGAGCTTGCCTCCAATTTGGTAGAGTTGGAAGTTGCTACTGTCATGCATACCAAGAAGAAGGAACCAGTTGTTCAGAATGAAAATAACTCTCTTGCCAAGACTGTGAAGTTCAACCTGCCAACAGAGGGACAGAGCAGTACATGATAGAACAGTGCAATATAGAGTATTGTAGTGCTATAGAGAGTCACAAAGAGAGTCCCAGAAGCAAGACCAGAGGCCTAGGAGATAGATGATACAGAAGTCCTTCCAGAAACAGAGAAAGTGCCGATGCTGCAATTATTAGAAGAAAAATGAAAGATGAAAATGGGTGTAGCCCCATTTCCTAGCCGGCTGGAGAAGCCTGTGGATCCTATCAAAGATCATGACTTGATCAAAGACCTAGACACTTTTAAACCAAACCTAACATTTTGACAGTTGTTATTGCTGTCTCCCAGCTGCCAAAAGAAATTCAAAAGCATCTTGACAAGAATACGTGGACTAAGGATTGCTCCTTCAACAGCGACCAAGACCAATCAGGCCCCGGAGCCTATAAAGGAAGTAGATGTGGCTAATACCTTCCTAGATCCTTGAACCCTAGATATTGGTGTGTGGATAGAAGGATGCTTTATTTTAGATGCATTAATTGATGGAGGCTCATCAGTAAACATAATGACGGATGTGACAATGGACTTAGGGTTGCAAGGAATTCAACCTACATAGTGGCTTATCAGATTGGCAAACCAAAGCAGAATTAAACCATTGGACATCCTCCCATATGTAAAAACAACCCTTGCAGGAAGAGACTATTGGCTGACATATCTGGTGGTCAAACCAAATTCTTATGGGACCTCATACCCTCTGCTATTGGGAAGACCTTGGCTTCTTGAAGTAAGAGCCAGGATGGATTGGTTCAAAGAAACCCTGACCCTAGGTAGAGGACCCAACAAAGTGGTGTTGAAGTTGTATGGATCGCAAAAAGGCAATGGATCCACACCCATTGAAGTCATATCTGACTCCTCCAATGAGGTAACAGATGGTACATCAGGAGACGAAGAGGCTATTAAGCAGATCTTTCCTAAGAAAATAGAGGCACAGTCCCTAACAGTGGGCACTGTAAGCCAACTGCCAAGGGAAGTGAAATCCTTGTCCATGGGTGAATACCTCCTGCCTCAACTAGAATTAACTAGAATTAACTAGAAGTAATATCCTTGTCCATGGGTGAATACCTCCTGTCTCAACTAGAATTAACTTCTGAAATCACATTTGACAGTGAAATAGAAGCATGAATGTATTGTTCTCCCTGTTACATGACAGTCGCAGAGACAGTACAAAGGCAAAACAGTTAAGAGCAGAGACATACCAGAGACAATACAGAGGCAGAACAGAGACAAAGCGGATACAGTACAGATACATAGTAGAGACAAAACCGAGGCAAAACAGAGACAAAGCGGATATAGAGACAGTAATAGACACAGAGCCAGAGCCAGAGCCAGAGCCAGAGACAGAAGCAAAGTCAGAAGCTATGACAGAAGCAGAAGCAGATGTAGAGGTAGAAGATTTGTTCTTCTCTTACAGAGCCTCTACAGAAGCAAAGACAGAGCTTCAAGAGGAAGAGGATGAAAATGATGAGGAAGAAAACGAAGTAGGTTATGAAAGTGTAGATGAAGAATTTCCTCTGATAGCGGATGATCTTGTTGATGTTCCTACAGAGACCTCAGAGGCCGAAGATCTCAGGGTGCTGTATGGAATGACTATAGTTCCATTTGGGTTGATCAATGGACCACAAAGTATGCAGAATCTGTATAAGCAATGGATTAAAAGCATAAAAATTAAGTTCACTAGTGGCTTCTGTCGCCCTAACTATTCAGTCCATAGAAAAGATGATGATTGTAATATATATCAAATATTCTTCTCCTCTCTCGGCGGCTTTATTTTATCAAATATTCTTTTTCCTCTCTTGGTGGCGGGTCGAGCTCGAGGGGAGTATTTAGTAAGGATAGCAAGCTCCTCGTTGGATCTTGCATATCCAGATCGTCCATGCAGGGCGACACGCAGTGAGGGAGGAATTCCCTCCCTCCCGCTATAAAACCTTTGCCATGAGAGGTAGGGGGAGGGAAAAAAAAGGGAGAGAGGAAGGCGCTGTCTTACTGCCATTAGGGGCGTCTACCAGGAGTCGTGAGGAAGGGAGAAGCTAAGAGGTCGCCACCAGTCCGCTTGGGATGTCGAGCTGCTCTGCAGAGGCCACTACCTTATGCTGCCGTTCAGCCGTCGTTCTCCTACGATAGCCGCCGCTGCCGCCTAAGTCAGTAGGCCGCGCTGCCTGGCGACCGTGTTATGAGGAAGACATTTCCCCCCCCATGTGGCCATCGTGAGAACTCTCAAAGCCTTGGAAGATTCCAAGGGTGGTCTTTTAAAGCCCCCTTCCCATGGCTGCTGAAACTACCCCCTAAAAATCCCCCCCTTAGGCTAATTAAGCCCCCTTTCACCCCCCCTTATATCCCTTTTAAACTTTTCACTCCCCCCCCCCCCATAAGTCTTTTTTACACAATCCCCTAAGCCTTTTTTTTAAATCCCCCATGTCCCCATTACTTCTTTCTTTCCTCCCCTCCCCCCCCCCGGACCCCAAATCCAAACCATCATCATGGGCCCCGGATGTTGTCCTGTGAGGAGTAGAGAGGAATAAGGTGGGAGAAGATAAAGAAGAGAAAGAGAGGAGTGAAGGAGGAAGAGTAGAGTGAAATAGGGTGGGAGAGGATAAAGAAGAGAAAGAGAGGAGTGAAGGCGAAAGAGTAGGGTGCAGGAAGGAATAGGGTGGGAAAAGATAAAGAAGAGTAAGAGAGGAGTAAAAGAGGAAGAGTAGAGAAGAGGAGGTAGAAGAGAAAAAAAAGAGGGAAAAAGAGGAGTGAAGGAGGAAGAGTAGGGAAGGAGAAGGAAAAAGGTAGAGGAAGTGCAAGAAAAGAGAATAATTTCCTTCTATACCTTTTACCCCAAGCCCTAAGTTCTCCAAAGGTTCATGTGGTTACAAAATCACACTCACCCATAAAATTTTTGCCAAGTATATACCCTATAGGGCCTTCTTAGGCTTTACAAATCTTTTCCTCTCCGAAGAAGCTAAGAGCCTAAAGGTCCTATTATTCCTTCTCGTGATCAACCATTTAAAGGGCACCTTGCCTCGAAAGAGAGAGGGTGGAAATCCAGAAGAAAGAGTAAAAAGCTGCCTTCACGTTCGAACTGCGATGCCGCCTAAGAAAGTCCAAGGAGTAGCTGCGGGAGGATCATCTCCTGGTATCCATGTGGATATCTCACCCCAAAACCAGGTTTTTCCTTCTTGGTTTTAAATCAGTTTTAAATCAATCAGGCAAAGAGAAATTGATAGGGATAGGATATATTTTTTCGAGTTATTTACAATGAAGGAGTTTAGTCTAATTGAACAAATGATAATGTATAGAACATAGTTTCATTCGAATAGCATCATGCATTATAAAGAATTACGAGCAAGATCATCTACTTATTATAGTAGTATATTTCAGTTAATTCCTGAAGGTATAAAAGCTGCATCTTGCACCATTAACCCTATTCCTTTAGCAACGAATCATTGTAGATGATTAAATTCATGAAAGGTTTCTTCGTTGCTCAAATTATTAGGAAGTTATCATTGCTAATTGCATATCTTAGCAAGGAAATGATTGTTATCTGGCATGAGTTTCGTCTGCAACAAGGAAAAATGAAGATTAAATTGAATTGTATCGACTGAAAAATCAATTGTCACAAGGATAACAAAACCATAACGAGGTGATCAATATTACCTTCCAAAAGATAACCAAACCAATCTAAACTTAGAAATACCATGCTACAAAAATATGCCTTGGAAATGATTTAAAGACCAAAGAAACATTTATACCTTAAGCACTTGACTATTTCCTTATTGTAGGGTCAATAAATTCGCAAGGATAAAAGAACTAGGGTATGTCCCTGAGGTTCTTAAAAAGAGACCCTAGGTTAGACATACGTCAGCTTAAAGAAACTTAAACGGATTATTTCAACGCAGGACTTGTGCAGCAAGTACGAAGTCATGTAGTCTTGTGTGATTGATTCACAAGACGAAAGGGTAAATAATCTCAACAAGGATGGTAGATCCTTGCTCAAGTTATCTTGCAAATGGATGTATTCTTGGATATCCTTCTAAATAAGAAAAGTTATAAACCAAAAACTAAGGTATCTAATGAACTTTAGGGTTGACCAAGTTGGGTTAATAAGGTACGCCCTAACCCGGACTATAAATGATCTTGTCACGTTGCAAGACACCTTGGAACGAGTGCTGATACATTCGAATGGAAAGAATAATCCCTTAGCAGTTTGCCAAACAACACGATCGATTGAATGGAAATGTTTGTGCTTGCTAGAGATTTTTAAGCACTGTTTGAATTATGAATTACAAATTAAATGAATACCTATACTTCAGGTTGAAGGCCTGAAGGGAGAGGCAGTTTCAATTACCCTCGACTGCTTGCCTAACCCTAATCAAGGGGGTTGTTGACCGCGCCGGGAACGTGGACCGAACCCGCCGCGAGAGGTCTCTCCGTTGAGCTCTACTTGGAGCAGGAGGACGCTTGGGTGCCAGGGGGGGCTCTGGCTGTAAATCCCTCGCCTTCCGGGTCCTGCACAAGAGGCTAACGTGACTCGGGATTGAATCTCGAGGCCCGCATACTAGTCTACGGGCAGAAGCTTGGAATAGTGATAACTGTGGATTACTGGATAGCCTTCGGGCAGATTATGGACAAGCCTACGGGCGAAACTCCTTGTATTTCAAAGATAAAAATGATGATATGTTAATAAAGAACTTGTTTGATATTGTTTTCTATGTCATGTCATAAGATTACGTGAAGAAACCAGTGTTTAACGGATTAATTAAAGTAGCTGGTTGTTACATGTCAAACTAATGTGTTAGATAATTACATAACTAAAACAAACCGAGGAAAGTGCGAAGGATGGGCCATAGGTCCGTCGTGCGGTTGGGTGGTCTCGGTTAGCCGGGATTTTTTCTCAAAGAACAGCGGGATGATCGTCAAAGAAAACGAATAACGAAAGCGATGACCTAGAGTTATATCTTAACCGATTTACGCTGTTTTAGGGGAATGGAATGGGACTATGCCTTATGGCAGAGAGGTTGAGCTTTGCATCCCTCTCGTTTCCCATTCTCCTTGAACCAAGTGCAGCGTGAATCCGCTTCGGACCTGGCGTTTTTGCGTAAAGTAGTTCGCTCGGGTCCAATGCTAGTTGCTGTTAGCTAATGACCAATCAGGAAAACCCTAATTCAGGTCGATCCTAAGTGGGAACTGACAGGATACTTCCGCTACGTGGCAGACATGGGAAGACCTAGATTTTAAATCCCGTAACATTCCATGGGAGTATCGGGCGGAGCTTTCTAGACATCCTTTCCGATGGACTGCTAAGACGTGTCCTGGATGATACTAAGTGGACACATTACAATTGGTATCAGAGCCGACCAATAACGGAATTGCTTTTATAAAATTTCAATTAAAAGAAGCAAAGAAATTGTTGCTGTCCAAAACATTTCCTTACCTTCAATGCTGTCTTGCAGAATTATGAAGCGTGGAACAAGTTTTTGATATTTCAGGTCATGTTTATGACTGCAATGCATTCTTCGCTTTATAGACAAAGAATTGGGATGATGAACATCCTGGAGCAGATTTATAATCCATCACCTTTATACATAGAACGAAGATGGACGGGGTCTTCAGGAATCTACCATATAGCCGCCCACCGGTTTGCTTATCTACCAACCTAAAGAGGATCAAATGGTTGGAAGACTTGAAGGTCGTGAAGCTGTTCATTTTTGTGAAAGCTCACGTAAATTCAACTTTACATATCCGAGGTCGGAGGGTTGAGATGAACTCATATGTATATGAGGAAGTAACCCGTGTAATCCCAGCCGACAGGATTAAAGTGTTGGGCCGCCATGAGAAGTATGGATTCCAACGGAAAGGGTATCCTGAACTTCCAATGACTTATCGATTCCTAAAGATCCATGACCCAAAACCCTACTATTACTTAGTTCCTGTAGATAAATGCAATACAACGTTGTTCTCCCCAAACTAAATGTAACAACTGACTTATCATCACACGGAATGTTGTATTCAAAAGGGATATGCCCATGTAAATACAAATAAAGACTTCTTTTTATCAATATCTGGCTGTGCATAAGAGTTGTTAAAAAGTTAAGTAGCTACATTGTTTACGAGATATAGCTGAACTAAAAATGAAAGATAAGCTAACGTCGATTATCATATAATAACGTTAAGAAAACCTTTATTCAAGCACAACCCCAGGTACAAGTTTCAAATTCGCCTCCTACATCAAGTACTGCTATGATCCAGGAGAAGAAGTTCCTCCTCAAGCAGATAAAGCCACCCGAGTTTGAAGGGAGAGGCAGATTCGTCCAGGCTGATGCTGAAATTTGGATTGAATCCATGGAGGATTACTTCGAAGCAGCCGATACTGCACTTACCAATCAGGCTATGCTTGCCAAGTTAAAGCTCACCGGCGAAGCCAAGCTTTGGTGAAAGCAATGGTGCGGGGATCAAGGGATTTTAGAAGAATCCGTTACTTGGGAGAAGCTGAAGAAAGCCGTGCAGGGAACCACCTGCATATCGCACGCAGAAAATGAACGAGTTCTACAAGCTAAAACAGCTAGGGCTCACTCTTGATGCATACTAATCTAAATTCGTCTCACTTTTAAAGTATGCGCCACAGATGAACATGACACAGCAGGTGTCCAAATTTTGTGCAGGCTTAAATCCACCAGTAAATACCCGTCTCGAATCTATGCGTCGCTTAGATCTTCAGGATGCACTCATTTGAGCGGCGCCTATAATTCAGGAGGTGCAAGCTAGACCAAGGAGTAACAAAACTTGGTCTTATAATGACCCAAACAGAGGTGCATTCAGACCTCAAATGAAGAGAGTTCAAGGTCATAATCAGGGATAAAGAAAGAAAGCAAGGACAAATAACGTCAACAACTTTGTTCCTACTCAAAGTAATGGCCGAAACCTCCGTTGTTTCCACTGCAACGAACCCCATCACTTCAAGAGGCAATGTCCCAAGCTCAGCGAAGGACATTGCCAAACGCCTTTCCAAGGAGCAGTCCGTGGTCAAGGAGCCGCTACCCGTGGAAGAGGAAGAACCGCCTGCATTGCCAATAGGCAAAGATGCGAAGAAGAAGAAGAGGAAGATCCGACTATGGAAGCAGAATTTGAAAGAGTGACAGTCCATGCCGCTTTACACAAGAAAGGGCCGAATCGCCAGTTCTCGGTGATTCAGACACCGTCGGACTATCAAGGTAAAGGTTTCAAAACCTTGATTGATTGTGGCAGCACACATTCCTTTATCTCACCAGCATGTGCAAAAAGATTAGGAATAGCCACAGTAGAAGCACCTACCCTGCTTGTGGAATCGGTAAATGGTCGTGAGGTAACTTGTATAAGGAAAACTACTAAGGTGGAATTCTTTCTGGGAGGAAAGAAGACTTCAGTCAAATTCAGAGTCATGAATTTAGGTATCCATGAGTGTCTACTCGGGATGGATTAGCTTAAACCCAACGATGCCCACATCCACTGTGGAAAGGGTCAAGTTTCCTTTCAAAACTCTGAAAGGGAATTTGTCACAACTCAAGGTGAGGCAGGAGTGCCAAGAATCCAATTGGCCAAAATATCTCGGATCATAAAAGGAATCAGAAAAGGATTACCCGTTTACTTGATCAAACTCAACAAGTTAGATCAAAAGCAACAGTCTCATGAAGGGCCTTCATGGCTAAAGGAATACGCTGACGTATTCCCTGAAGAATTGACTGAACTTTCGCCTCAAAGAGAAGTAGATCATGAGATTAGATTAGTACTTGGAGTTGCGCCAATTGCAAAGAGACCTTATAGAATGTCCATGCCAGAAGCAATAGAGTTGAAGGAACAACTCAAGCAACTGTCAGATCAGGGCTACATCCAGCCTAGCAATTCACCGTGGGGAGCTCTAGTACTATTCCAAAAAAAGAAAGATGGGACACTTCGACTATGTATTGATTACCGAGGGTTGAACTAATGAGCAGTCAAGAACAAGTATCCCATTCCTAGAATAGATGAGCTTCTTGATCGTTTTCAGGGTGCAAAGATCTTTTCCAAGATTGATCTTAGGTCAGGTTACTATCAGATAAGAATCAAGGAAGAAGATATCCCAAAAACGGCCTTCAATACAAGATATGGGCACTTTGAGTTCCTGGTTATGTCATTCGGGCTTACAAATGCACCTGCCACCTTCAATAGATTAATGCAGGATATCTTTAGACCATATCTTGATAATTTCGTGCTTGTCTTCTTCGATGACACTTTAGTCTATTCTAAACAGGAAGAAGATCATGAATCTCAACTTCGGATTGTCCTTGAGACAATGAGGTCACATAAGCTGTATGCAAAAATGAAGAAGTGTGCATTCTTCAAGCGTTAGATTGAATATCTAGGATTCATAGTATCATCAGAAGGAATATCAGTAGACCCAGCCAAGGTCAGAGATGTGCTTGAATGGCCAATACCAGTATCCATCAAAGAGATACGTAGCTTTCTTGGATTGACAGGATGGTATAGGGTCTTCATAAAAAACTATGCTTTGATTGCAGCACCTCTTACAGACTTACTAAAGAAGCAGACTTCCACTACATGGTCACTTCCGAACAAAATAGTTTCGACAGATTGAAGCAAAGTTTGGTATCAGCACCTATTCTAAAACTTCCTAACCTCAATAAGGAGTTCGAGGTAGTAACTGATGCTAGCATTCTTGCCTTGGGGTGTGTACTTATGCAGGAAGGTCATCCAGTAGCATACTCTTCAAGGAAATTGAAGAGTCATGAAAAGAATTATGCCACGCATGATCTGGAATTACTAGCTCTCATCTATGCTCTAAAGCTTTGGAGACACTACCTGTTGGGTAATAAGTTTACTCTAGTAACCGATCATAAGAGTCTCAAATGGATTTTTACCCAGAACGAGCTCAACATGAGACAACGTCGGTGGATTGAAGTGTTGGAGGAATATGATTTTGAAATCAAGTATCGACCAGGGAAGGAGAATGTAGTTGCCGATGCACTCAGTCGTCGCAAGGCATTCCTAAATTCCCTAATCTTGCAGAATCCATCAATGGCCAGATCTCTGGCTACAAAAGTATCTATGCCAAACAACCCTATACTTGAACTAGCTAGAGAGGAAGCATGCCATGATTTGGCCTACCAAACAATGCTAAAGGAACTATCTACCAAGAAGCAGAATCAAAAGTTGCAAGCTAAGTATCAGGAATTTTCCATTGATAATGGACTTGTCTACTACAGAACAAGGCTGTGTATACCAGCAAGCCAGTCACTTAAGCAGAAGATAATATGGGAAGCTCATGATTCCCCTTTCGTAGAACATCCTGGCTATGCTAAGACTCTTAAAGGAATTAGGAAGAGCTACCATTGGGAGAGGCTCAAAGGTGACATTCTCAAATATGTCACTGAGTGTTTGTCTTGCCAACGTATCAAAGCTGAACATGTCATGATGCCAGGGAAACTGCAACCGCTTGACATTCCCCGAATGAAATGGGAATTCATCAGTATGGATTTTGTTATAGGCTTACCCCAAGTCCAAGGAGGATACAACTCTATCATGGTTGTGGTTGACAAGCTTACTAAGGTTGCACACCTTATTCCAGTAAAGACAAACTATAAAGCCTCCGACATTGCAAGATTGTTTATCAAGGAGATATTCAAGCTACATGGGTTACCTAGAAGAATCATTAGTGATCGAGATTCTCTCTTCACATCACACTTCTGGAGAGCTATCTTTGAAGCTATTGGGATTCAACTCTGTTTTAGCACCGCCTACCATCCCCAAACGGATGGCCAAACAGAGCGAGTGAATCAAGTCATCGAGGATATGCCTAGGGCATACTGCTGTCGAGAGCCGAAAAGGTGGATTCAATACTTGCCATTGGCTGAATTTGCCTACAATGCTTCTTACCAGCAAAGCATTCAGATGACCCCTTTCCAAGCATTGTATGGTCATGATTGTCGAAGTCCTCTAAACTTTTCTGATCCAACCCTAAGGGTTGAAGGGTCAAGGCAGATGTTGGAAGAGATGGATGATCAAATAAAGTCAATAAGACACAACATACAAGCGGCCAAGGATAGACAGAAGGCATACGTGGATTTGAAGCGTCAAGAAAGAGTCTTCGAAGAAGGAGACATGGTCTTCATTCGCGTACGCCCTAAAAATAGTTCTCTATCCCTAGGAGATTGCAAGAAGCTAAGTCCAAGGTATTGTGGGCCGTACAAAATCCTCAAATGCCTAGGACCCAATGCTTATAGATTGCAACTCCCTGAGAACCTAAAGGTTCACAATGTATTCCATATCAGCCTATTGAAAAAATATGTACCCAACCCTAACCATGTACTTGATGACCAACAAACTGTAATGCCTAGTTAAGGAGTCCTTGAACTAAGGCCTGATAGGATCTTAGATGTTAGGGAGAGACAATTAAGATCCAGAACCTTGAGAGAATGCCTCGTCCAGTGGAAAGATTATCCTGAGGAAGATGCCACTTGGATAGATGAAAGCACTCTCAACCATCAATATCCCCAGTTTATCTCGAGATGAGGACATCTCGATTCTTCCAAGGGGAAGAGAATGCAATATATATCAAATATTCTTCTCCTCTCTCGGGGCTTTATTTTATCAAATATTCTTTTTCCTCTCTTGGCGGCGGGTCGAGCTGGAGGGGAGTAAGGATTTAGTAAGGATAGCAAGCTCCTCGTTGGAGCTTGCATATCCAGATCGTCCATGCAGGGCGACACGCAGTGAGGGAGGAATTCCCTCCCTCCCCCTATAAAACCTTTGCCATGAGAGGTAGGGGGGAGGGGAAAATAAAAAGGGAGAGAGGAAGGTGCTATCTTACTGCCATTAGGGGCGTCTACCAGGAGTCGTGAGGAAGGGAGAAGCTAAGAGGTCGCCACCAGTCCGCCTGGGATGTCGAGCTGCTGTAGAGGCCACTACCTTACGCTGCCATTCAGCCATCGTTCTCCTACGATAGCCGCCGCTGCCGCCTAAGTCAATAGGCCGCGCTGCCTGGCGACCGTGTTCTGAGGAAGACATTCCCCCCCCTCCCCCCCACGTGTCCATCGTGAGAACTCTCAGAGCCTTGGAAGATTCCAAGGGTGGTCTTTTAAAGCCCCCTTCCCATGGCTGCTGAAAGTACCCCCTAAAAATCCCCCCCTTAGGCTAATTAAGCCCCCTTTCACCCCGCCTTATATCGCTTTTAACCTTTTCACTCTCCCCCCCCCCCCCCCCCCCCCATAACTCTTTTTTACACAACCCCCTAAGCCTTTTTTTTAAATCCCCCGTGTCCCCATTACTTCTTTCTTTCCCCCCTGGACCCCAAATCCAAACCATCATCATGGGCCCCGGATGTTGTCCTGTGAGGAGTAGAGAGGAATAAGGTGGGAGAAGATAAAGAAGAGAAAGAGAGGAGTGAAGGAGGAAGAGTAGAGTGAAATAGGGTGGGAGAGGATAAAGAAGAGAAAGAGAGGAGTGAAGGAGAAAGAGTAGGGTGAAGGAAGGAATAGGGTGGGAAAAGATAAAGACGAGTAAGAGAGGAGTAAAAGAGGAAGAGTAGAGAAGAGGAGGTAGAAGAGAAAAAAAAGAGGGAAAAAGAGGAGTGAAAGAAGAAGAGTAGGGAAGGAGAAGGAAAAGGGTAGACGAAGTGCAAGAAAAGAGAATAATTTCCTTCTATACCTTTTATCCCAAGCCCTAAATTCTCCAAAGGTTCATGTGGTTACAAAATCACACTCACCCATAAAATTTTTGCCAAGTATATACCCTATAGGGCCTTCTTAGGCTTTATAAATCTTTTTCTCTCCGAAGAAGCTAAGAGCCTAAAGGTCCTATTATTCCTTCTCGTGATCAACCATTTAAAGGGCACCTTGCCTCGAAAGAGAGACAGTGGAAATCTGGAAGAAAGAGTAAAAAGCTACCTTCACGTTCGAATTGCGATGCCGCCTAAGAAAGTCCAAGGAGTAGCTGCGGGAGGATCATCTCCTAGTATCCATGTGAATATCTCACCCCAAAACCAGGTTTTTCCTTCTTGGTCTTAAATCAGTTTTAAATCAATCAGGCAAAGAGAAATTGATAGGGATAGGATATATTTTTTCGAGTTATTTACAATGAAGGAGTTTAGTCTAATTGAACAAATGATAATGTATAGAACATAGTTTCATTCGAATAGCATCACGCATTATAAAGAATTACGAGCAAGATCATCTACTTATTATAGTAGTATATTTCAGTTAATTCCTGAAGGTATAAAAGCTGCATCTTGCACAATTAACCCTATTCCTTTAGCAACGAATCATTGTAGATGATTAAATTCATGAAAGGTTTCTTCGTTGCTCAAATTATTAGAAAGTTATCATTGCTAATTGCATATCTTAGGAAGGAAATGATTGTTATCTGGCATGAGTTTCGTCTGCAAGGAAAAAGGAAGATTAAATTGAATTGTACCGACTAGAAAATCAATTGTCACAAGGATAACAAAACCATGACGAGGTGATCAATATTACCTTCCAAAAGATAGCCAAACCAATCTAAACTTAGAAATACCATGCTACAAAAATATGCCTTGGAAATGATTTAAAGACCAAAGAAATATTTATACCTTAAGCACTTGACTACTTTCCTTATTGTAGGGTCAATAAATTCGCAAGGATAAAAGAACTAGGGTATGTCCCTGAGGTTCCTAAAAAGAGACCCTAGGTTAGACATACGTCAGCTTAAAGAAACTTAAACGGATTATTTCAATGCAGGACTTGCGTAGCAAGTACGAAGTTATGTAGTGTTGTGTGACTGATTCACAAGGCAAAAGGGTAAATAACCTCAACAAGGATGGCAGATCCTTACTCAAGTTATCTTGCAAATGGATGTATTCTTGGATATCCTTCTAAATAAGAAAAGTTATAAACCGGAAACTAAGGTATCTAATGAACTTTAGGGTTGACCAAGTTGGGTTAATAAGGTACGCCCTAACCCAAACTATAAAGGATATTGTCAAGTTGCAAGACACCTTGGAACGAGTGCTGATACATTCGAATGGAAAGAATAATCCCTTCGCAGTTTGCCAAACAACACAGCCGATTTAATGAAAATGTTTGTGCTTGCTAGAGATTTTTAAGCACTGTTTGAATCATGAATTACAAATTAAATGAATACCTATACTTCAGGTTGAAGGCCTGAAGGGAGAGGCAGTTTCAGTTACCCCCGACTGCCTGCCTAACCCTAACCAAGGGGGTTGTTGACCGCGTCGGGAATGTGGACCGAACCCGTCGCGAGAGGTCTCTCCGTTGAGCTCTACTTGGAGCAGGACGACGCTTGGGTGGCAGGGGGGCTCTGGCCGTAAATCCCTCGCCTTCCGGGTCCTGCACAAGAGGCTAACGTGACTCAGGATTGAATCTCGAGGCCCGCATACTAGTCTACGGGCAGAAGCTTGGAATAGTGATCACTGTGGATTACTGGATAGCCTTCGGGCAGATTATGGACAAGCCTACGGGCGGAACTCCTTGTATTTCAAAGATAAAAATGATGATATGTTAATAAAGAACTTGTTTGATATTGTTTTCTATGTCACGTGATAAGATTACGTGAAGGAATGAGTGTTTAACGGATTAATTAAAGAAGCTGGTTGTTACATGTCAAACTAATATGTTAGATAATTACATATTAAAACAAATTGAGGAAAGTGCAGAGGATGGGCCATAGGTCCGTCCTGCGGTTGGGTGGTCCCGGTTAGCCGGGAACTTTTCTCAAAGAACAGCGGGATGATCGTCAAAGAAAATGAATAACGAAAGCGATGACCTAGAGTTATGTCTTAACCGATTTACGCTGTTTTAGGGGAATGGAATGGGACTATGCCTTATCGCAGAGAGGTTGGGGCACCAAGTGCAGCGTGAATCTGCTTCGGACCTGGCGTTTTTGCGTAAAGTAGTTCGCTCGGGTCCGACGCTAGTTGCTGTTAGTTAATGACCAATCAGGAAAACCCTAATTCAGGTCGATCCTAAGTGGGAATGGCTAGGATACTTCCGCTACGTGGCAGACGCGGGAAGACCTAGATCACAAATTCCGTAACATTCCATGGGAGTGTCGAGCGGAGCTTTCTAGACATCCTTTCCGATGGACTGCTAAGACGTGTCCTGGATGATACTAAGAGGACATGTTACAATGATGCCAACAAAAGCTAGAGCTATCAGAGCCACGGCCCCTAGCAGGTCCGTGCTATGTGACATTCTTGGATGCATCTTCTGAAGATGAATACCTAAGTCCAGAGGAAATGACCACTCAAACAGAAGTAGACAAAGCTCTGATACCCTTCCGACAACCTCAACAGACAAACGAGTCATCTGTTCAAAAGGAGGACACTGGTTTTAGCGGAACATCAGACGAGGATACTTCTCTCTTGAAAGAGTCAGACCTCTATCCAGAAGAAATCCATGGGACATTTATTCGTGAAGTGGAAGGTGAAAGGCAAATAGCATTCTTGGATACTGACGATACCGAATGTCACTTGAAAGTGGGTCTCAATCTTCCAGAAGAAGAATTAGTGGTCCTGCGAGACTTACTAAAAGAGAACTTATATGTGTTTGCTTAGTCGTATAAAGTCCTAAATGGGATTGATCCCACAGTATGTCAACATCGCATTGACCTAGAGCTTGATGCCAAACCTGTTAGGTAAAGACAAAGACGAATGAATCCTAATTATTCTGCTCTAGCGAAGGTTGAATTATTGAAACTTCTTGAAGCAAAGTTCATTTATCCCGTGGCTAATAGTGAATGGGTTTCACCCATTATGGTAGTACCCAAGAAGAACGGGAAACTTCTAATATGTGTGGACTTTCAGAAGCTCAATTCGAAGATGAAGAAGTATCATTTTCCTATCCCTTTTAAAGACCAACTGTTGGACATAGTGGCAGGCCATAAGCTGTATTCCCTCATGCCACGAGTATGGGATTTCTCTCAACCCTAACAAATGTATCTTTGGCGTCTCCTCAGGAATTCTATTGGGCCACATTGTCTCTACACAAGGGATTGCAACAAATGTGTCTTTGGCGTCTCCTCAGGAGTTCTATGTGGATCATGAAGCCCTATCTTTGCTGATGAACAAAGCAGATGTTAAAGGACAACTAATGAGATGGTTACTCCTATTCCAAGAGTTCGACTTTGAAGTAGTCACTAAGCGTGGCCGTTCCCATGTCCTAGCCGATCATCTATCACGGATTCCTCAAACAGTAGAAGAGGAACATGATGATCCTGACCTTCCTGATGCTTCCTTGTTTCTAGTGGAAACAGTTACTCCCTGGTATGCAGACATAGCCAACCTTCTGGCAAATCAACAATATCCTCCTAGCATCTCAAGCCGTGAGAAGAAGAAGCTTCTGTTAGAATCAGCCCCCTACACTTTGCTAGGCAGTGCACTATTCAAGAGAGGCAAAGATGAAATGCTGCGAAGATGTGTTGCAGGGGATGAAATCGGTATCGTATTGAAAGCATGCCATGACGAACCATGTGGTGGACACTTCATAGGAGAAGCGACAACCAGGAAGGCTTTGTTGGCGGGATACTGGTGGCCCACCCTCCACATGGATGCATACGACTGTTGCAAGAGATGTGACGCTTGTCAGTGAATGGAAAAACCCACCAAAACAAGTGCCATGCCACTACAACCCATGCTTCCCCTAAAGCCATTCGAGAAGTGGGGGATTGATTTTGTGGGTCCCATTGATCCACCCACCAGATGGAAGCAAAACAGATGCATCCTAGTATGTATGGATGATGTCACAAGTGGTGTGAAGCTAAAGAACTGAAGCGGGATGATGGTAACAGTGTAGTCTTGTTCATGTATGAGAATATTATCACTCGTTTTGGTAGTCTCCTCGAACTGGTAAGTGACTGAGATACTCATTTCCTTAACAAAATTATGGAGGAGCTAACGGAACTGTATAAGATCCGCCATTGTAAGTCCACTCCTTAATACTCGAGAGCCAACGGCCAAGTTGAAGTCACCAATCGCATCCTCTGCTCGATTCTAACAAGAACGATTGCCGCATATCATCGCGACTGGGATAATCGACTTATAGAGGCCCTCTAGGCATACAGAACCTCTCATAAGGAAGCTACAGGACATACCCCTTTTCAGTTAGTTTATGGTACAGAAACCGTCTTCCCTGTTGAGCTGGAATTGCCCTCTTTGCGAGTGACAGTTAAAGAATGGTTGGGAGATAATGAGTCATTGCAACGCCGCCTCCTGCACTTGGAATGCTTAGATGAGATACGATGGATGGCCCTACAGTGCATGGAAACCACTCAAGCATGATGCAAGGCCTATCATGATAGTTTCATCAAGCACAAGGAGTTCAAAGAATGTGATCTTGTTCTAGCCTATGATTCAAGATTTGGCAAGTTTCCTGGCAAGCTTCAACAACGGTGGATGGGCCCGTACAAGGTACTTGATGTCAATCCTAACGGCTCTGTTCAAGTGCAGACCGTTGATGTATCTGATGATTTTTTCCTAATCAATGGTTATCGCCTGAAGATGTACTTTTCTCCCTGGGGATCTTGACAATCACAATCGACCTACCCTCTTCCTTTTGGGCGGCGCACTATCCTTCTCATTGTGCTTCTTCTGATAGTCCTTATGATTCTCCTCATGAGGTGGTCTCGTTCTCCTAATCCCTCGCAGATACATCTCAATCCAAATTTGTTATCTTCTCGTTTGACCCAACAACGGTGGCGAGGTTGGTCATGATATATGGTATTTCTACCATTCTCTTTCTTAATGAAAAAAAAAGAAAAAAAGAAAAAGAAAAGAAAAGAAACAAACAAACGAAACTGTTATGGGAGAAAAGGAAGAAATTCCCTGTCATAGTAGGCCTCGTTTTGAGAAAAGGTGGAAACACCATTAGGCGAGAAGCTGACTGTGGAAAAGGTGGTAACACCCCGTAGTTCAGGATAGCTCACTCACCAACAGAACCTCTTCAGCAAGTAATTTGAAGCCACCTCTCTTGGTGCGCTGTCTCTATAATATCAGTCCGTCTGCCCTTCTTAACAAACAACTCTTCTTACAAATCATTCAAGTATGCGATTTGTAGACTGCCTCCCTAGGTACGCCTCGTCTTCAAGATCTTGCTGATAACAACAACCGACATAATCATCATCACCAACCCCTTGAGTAATGCGAGCTTTCATCTTAACAGGATGGGGATGTGTATATGGGCTGCCCTCTGTATCTATCAGAGCATGAGATAGAGGGTGGGCTGAGTGACTAGTATTTCCCTTCAAATCAAATGAGAGGTGAGATGTGTGAATAACTGACATCATTTAAAAACCATAAAAAATTTATAAAGGATATAAGAATTCGTCTTCAGCTTTCCACCATAGGCGTTTATGCACCATCACCATCAATAGTTTGAAAAGAGCTCTTGAATAAATTATTCTCAATCAGCACGAACTCATTACATACAGTTATTACAATACACACAAACACTAACACAACCATCTGAATTGTATCTCCAAAAAGAGATATATATATTATTAAGAATCATCCCAAATACATTGCAAAGACATCAATGAAGATGATCCCTTTTGAAGGCTTGGTGGTTTCGAAAACGATCCATGGAGAAGGATTCATCTACAAATGTCTTTGGAGGATTTTGAAAGAACTGCAGGCAGCACATCCTTTCTAGCAAAACAAGGTATTTGCTAGGTAGACATAGGGCATGAAAATATAGGACATCCAATTGGTGGGAGTCAATGTTCACATTGACATTCATACAAAGCTTTGGAATAGCCTTTTAATCATTATGGGAATGCATATGCATGTATGCTAGATACCAAGCAAAATGATCTGTCAATCTCACTAAAGGATCTAGAGATTGTGAATATTGGTGAGCAAAATGAAGGTAATTCTGGTATGCTTGACTGGTAGTTGTCCAATCTCCTAGAATTATTGGCCAGTTAATTTAGGGTCCTGTAAGAGAATCAGTCGAGCTCCATCCTCTTCTTCTGGGAATCTGTTGATCAAACCCTTTGTATTCACTAACCAACTGAGGGGGTTGAGAAATAGAAGTGGCAGGAGATGGAAGTGGAACAAGTAAACGAGGATGAAGAGATGGGTAGGCAAAATCATAAAAGGAGGAATAAGTTAAAGAAGAAGTGGCTGAAAATTTAAGGAAATCAGTTAGGAAAGGTATTAATTGATAAATAGGAAAAGTAGAAGGTATATGGATAGATGGTGAAGGGCATGGTGGAGAAGGGGAAAATACTCTATCTTCGATAAAAGAATAATATGTAAATATGGGAATTTGAGAAAAAATTGATGTTGAAAAAGAAGAGGTAAGATTGCTGCTGAATTGGTTTGATAAAGGGAAATATAGGTATCATAGTGATGAACCATTTGTTGGTAGTATAATAGGCTAGGAACAGAGGGATCTAAGACAGATCTTCTCTGATAGGCATAAAAAAATGTTGAATCAAATGAATGGTTTTTGGAAAGATAAGCTAAGCGATCCACCCTCAGTTGGTTAGTGCTCTGTACATAGATAGAAGTTGTGTTCTGATGTTGATTCAGGACCACATAATCAATCATTGAGTGCTATGAATTGTCAGGGAAAGTAGCCACTTTTGAAGCATAACACTGGAACATGTCATCTATCCGCAACTCCAAATAGTTGACATACAAAACAGCTTGCAAAACCACATCTCCCACATACCAAGCCATATCTACTTCATCTGGAATCTACAGATCACCTCGTAGATACATGTCAGACAGCAACATGGTATCCGTCGTCACAGAATCTTCAAACACCATACGGACCACTTCTATCAACAACTCACGAGACCAAGCCCCACTCCAACCATCCTCTAAAAGAGAAAGATCCATCGTTGAAAGCTTCATATAAAAGGCCAACTTCTTCAATTGATAGTGGACAAAGAAAGAATGGTCCGAAGAAACATACTCTTGGAAGTGCTCAAATGTAGACCATAACCAATCCATCCTAGACTGTAATCTTTCCACTTTATCTTGGAACAATGGACACAAAGTGGCTTGTCTCTGGAGAATTGCCAAGTCCTACTTAGAGATAGAAGGAATCATAGGAACATTCGGGCTTGGAGGAATAGACCTTGACTACGGTAGTTGGTCTTGCAACTACTGGTTTTGGGAAGCTTGCGATTCCAATGTGTCATGAGTAGTCTGTAAGGCTGACAAATTTGCATCTAAAAGAGTCTGAAACTCTTGAGCTTCTTTGGACATACTCTCTTTCTCCTCTGATACTCTAGTGACCTCTAACTGAGCTTCTGTTAACTGAACCTTCAAAGAAGATATTTCTTCTCTCTCTGAGTCTCAATAATTTGGGTTTGCTGCTCCATTTTCTTAAACAAATCTACAAGTATATCTTTAGTAGAGGCTAACTCTGTAGTTGTCTTATGCAACTGGTCTTTGGACTGCATCAATTCTTCATAAAAAGAAGCATACAGCTATTGAGCACAGGCTGCCACACTGAAAGTTCAATCGAACTATCTTCGATAAAAGAACAATAGGTAAATATGGGAATTTGAGAAAAAGATTGAGGTTGAAAAAGAAGAGGTAAGATTGCTGTTGAATTGGTTTGATAAAGGGAAAGATAGGTATCATAGCGATGATCCATTTGTTGATAGTATAGTAGGCTAGGAACAAAGGGATCTAAGATAGATATTCTCTGATAGGCATAAAAAAAGGTTGAATCAAATGAATGGTTTTTGGAAATATAAGCTGAGCGATCCACCCTCAGTTGGTTAGTGCTCTGTACATAGATAGAAGTTGTGTTCTGACGTTGATTCAGGACCACATAATCAATCATTGAGTGCTATGACTTGTCAAGGCAAGTAGCCACTTTTGAAGCATAATACTGGAACATGTCATCTATCTGCAACTCCAAATAGTTGACATACAAAACAGCTTGCAAAACCACATCTCCCACGTATCAAGCCATATCTACTTCATCTGGAATCAACAGATCACCTCGTAGATACATGAAAGACAGCAACATGGTATCCATCGTCACAAAATCTTCAAACACCATACAGACCACTTCTATCAACAACTCACGAGACCAAGCCCCACTCCAACCATCCTCTAAAAGAGAAAGATCCATCGTTGAAAGCTTCATATAAAAGGCCAGCTTCTGCAATTGATAGTGGACAAAGAAAAAATGGTCCGGAGGAACATACTCTTGGAAGTGCTCAAATGTAGACCATAACAAATCCATCCTAGACTGCAATCTTTCCACTTTATCTTAGAACAATGGACACAAAATGGCCTGTCTCTGGAGAATTGCCAAGTCCTGCTTAGAGATAGAAGGAATCATAGGAACATTAGGGCTTGGAGGAATAGACCTTGACTGCGGTAGTTGGTCTTGCAACTACTGGTTTTGGGAAGCTTGCGATTCCAATGTGTCATGAGTAGTCTGTAAGGCTAACAGTTTTGCATCTAAAAGAGTTTGAAACTCTTGAGCTTCTTTGGACATTCTCTCTTTTTCCTCTGATACTCTAGTGACCTCTAACTGAGCTTCTGTTAACTGAACCTTCAAAGAAGATATTTCTTCTCTCTCCGAGTCTCAATAATTTGGGTTTGTTGCTCCATTTGCTTAAACAAATCTACAAGTGTGTCTGTAGCAGAGGCTAACTCTGTAGTTGCCTTATGCAACTGGTCTTTGGACTGCATCAGTTCTTCATAGAAAAAAGCATACAGCTGTTAAGCACAAGCTTCCACTCAAAGTTCAATCAAACTATGGATGTCTTACAGAGGAATGGAATGGCATCTCCCGACACTAAACTGTTCAGTGGAGGGACTGATATGTCCAAGGAACCCTCTCTATGTGCTCTGAACAAGTTGTTACATGTGAGGTAAGTAGGAAGATCACTGCCAAATGTAGCAAAAATTGTGACTGAATGAAGAACTGAAGGAGTTTTATCTGCCACACGCTTCAAGCGCTTTCGCTGAATGACCAGTGGAGGAGGGGAATCAAGATCCTCTATATCAATAGGTTCTGACTCTTCTGAAGGTGGAGGGGGAGGTATTGGATCAGATGTAGGAGGTGGAAGCACACCCTTCTTTAGGCCAGAGTATGTCAAGAAAGCATACAGGTAGGATCCATATGTGACATTTGTAACATTTTCTCTAGTTACTTTGATGAAATGTTGGTCCATCTTTGTAAGCAGGTAGATACTCCAATCAATAGCCACTCCTTTTAAATCATCCTGGAAGCTGTAAAGAGCTCTTTGGACAAGTAATGGGATGGTGTTTTGGCAGGCATAAACTTGTCTTGGAGAAACTAGCAGACTAACTTCCAAAGAGGATCAGTGATCATGGAAAAAGATACGCATGAAGTGTTTATCACTTTCTTGACATTCAGAATTTCCTTGGTCTGCTTCTGTAACAGCTTGAAAATCTCATCGTTGGAGAATAATTGTCTAGCTGTAACAAAGGCCTCTCCTTTGTAGGGAAGAGATAAAGCCTTCCCTAACCCTCGGGGTGTCAATATCATGGAAGCATCATGAACCAGGCCCCATTTCTTGCTATATGTTGTAAGGAATTCATCACACACGGATGGATCATCTGGAATCAATGGGAATGAAGCAGCCACAAAAGTCGCAAGTCCTGCTTTTTCTATAGGCTCAAAAGCCAGTAGGGAAGAATAATCCCTACTGACCAGAAGTGTGAGGCGCCATTCAGATGGAAAACACATACACCACGACACAGATAATCACAAAGAATGCCTGCAAAACAACCAAAGGGCTATCAAAAATAAATTAATCAAAAAGGACACACATATACAGACCTAACTAACCAATTTACCACCCCAAACAACCCACATTCTAGAAAAAATTTGGCATGACCTCTACACATATGTGACCGAAAACTTCATGCGATGCAACAAACAAGCACCCAAGACCCCATATCAGGCAAGAAAGAAAGAAAAAACTACAAACTGTACCTGTAATCGTAGCACATAGACAAACCATAATACCATAAAAATGTACATCAAGACCTGACCATAACCTTGACCATCAATTTCAACTAAGAGGACTTTACACACCCATCCCATGAAGCGTGTTTATTAAAAGGGGAAAGAAAGTGCAGTGAGAGGAAACTATTTTAATAAAGGGTTCATTTTAAGAAATTATTAACAATGGGTGACATTTTATTAGGTTATAAACCTTAATAAGAAAATGACGGTTCCTTCTTAAAATTTTAATTAGAATTTATTAGGGTGAAGCGGTGCTTTATCGAAATTCGAACTACGATTTCCAGACTGGGTCTTTAAATGCAAATTCATTAATTAAAAATTAATAGTGATGTGGAGCGTTTTTTTACCAGCGCGTGTTTTTTTGTGACGGCTGGTTTATTTTTATTAAAAATTAAGGTGCCTCTTAAGCGCACGTAGCGCGTGCACAGTGAATGGCTGATTGATTTTAAATTGTTGGAAACTATGTGTTTAGCGTGAATGCACGTGGAAAAGGTGGGTGAATATAGTTCATTTTAGCAATTAATTGTGGTTAAGGGGTAATGAATATAAATAAAGCTAAAAAAATAAATACATGGTAGAGGTGTATATGCAATGGATTGAAGGCGCATGGAGTAGTTCCCCAAAAGCAATGAATCCAGTCACACAAAAACAAACACCACTGATGTTGAAAAAAAATACAACACCTTAGTATTTTTTTATTTGGATTTGATTTTTATTTATTTTTTAATTTTATTTTTTGTGTGTTTTATTTTTTTATTTTTCAATTGTATTTTAGGTGTGTTTGTTTTGTGTATATTGTTTGGTTTGGCTTATTTGTTATTTTTTATTTTTAAAAATTTTTAAATCAATAATTAAATCGAGATATATGACACATGAATATGTTATGAAGTGTAAGAGTGAATTTTCATCCATCTAGTAAGTTTCAACAATGTATGTTAATTCATCCATGATTTTCCAACTGATTTTATTTTTAAATTTAAAATGAATTTTTATGAAGTGAAGTATTAAATTTAGGGTTGTTAGCTTCAAATAATATTTTTTCCATTTATGAAAATATTTTTAATTGAGAAATTAGTGGCAAAAGAGGCAAGGATATTTGTGGATTTTTTTGGATTTATTTGTGAATTTTTTACTATTTTTAATGAAATTTACTCATTTTGCATGTAATTTTGAAGGACTTTTCAGATTTTAATTTTTTTACAATTTATTGTTTTTATATCCACTTTAAAAATATTTCAAATAATTTTAGTAATATTGGTAAATTTTCAATTTTTTTAAAAAAATTCAAGTGAATTTTTGAAATTTTGATACGTGTTATGTTTATTTTTATGTATTTTCGGGTTTGAAAATAAAAGGCGATACCTAGGCTGTGTGTGAACAGTGAAGGATGACTGCGTGTGAATGGCTAACTGCAATACTCCACCGCACGGACAAGTCGGCAGTGCATCCTTGTGCGTGAACGCTCGCTAGCACACACATACACAGTGGGAAAACAACGAAAGAGAAAAGGCAGGAATGGGGGCTAACTGAGTAGATTAAATGAATTAAGTGAGCTTAGTTTGAGAAAGTTGATTAAGTTAATTTAGTGAGGTAAATCAATTAGGTTAGTTAGGTGAGTGGAGTTTGTTAAGTTAGGTTATGGTAAGTCATGTGAGTCTGTTTAATCTGTGTAAGTCATGTTAGTGAGGGGAGTCTGGTAAGTAATGTTAGATAAGCTAAGCTGTGGTTAGTCTATGTAAGTAAGGTCAGGTTAGTCTACTAGGGTTAGTTGGGTAAGTAGGGTTAGTTAGTCTAACTATGGTTAGGGTAGGGTAACTAGGGTTAGGGTCATCTAACTAGGGGTAGATTAGGTTAACTATGGTTAGGGTAGGGTAACTAGGGTTAGAGTGGGTTAACTATGGGCAAGTTAATTAATTGTGGGTTAATTGTGGGTTAGGGCCAATTAAGTGTGGGTGAGTTGAAGCTACAATAAGGTTAATTAACTGAGAGTTAGGGTTAATTAACTAGGGGTAAGTTAACTGAACTGGGGGTAAGGGTAGGCTAACTAGAGGTGAGTTAGGCTAACTAGGGGTCAGTTTAGGCAACTATGGTTAGTCAATCTAACTATGGTTAGTTAATTTAACCAAGGGTGAATTAGTTGAACTAGGGGTTAGTTTAGACTAACTAGGGGTTAGTTAGTCTAATTAGGGTTAGGGTCATCTAACTAGGGTTAGTGGAGTAACTAACTAAGGTTAGTGGGATAGCTAACTAGGGGTAGATTAGGTAGCTAGCTAGGGTTAGTGGGATAGCTAACTAGGGTTAGGGGAGGAGAAGGGGGAGGAGAAGGGGGAAGGAAGGAGAAGAACGCGGTGGCGGCGCGCATACCGTTGGCAGTGTCCTCGCTCGGTGGCTACAGCGGCGTCGTTGGGAGCAGGGCGGCCGAGGGGGGAGACAATAAGGAGAAGACAGCGGTCGGCAGGTGGCACTGAGGAGAGGGGAGGAGGAGGAGGAGAAGGGGGGAGGAGGAGGAGGAGAGGAGGAAGGGGAAAGAAGAAGAGGAAGGAGAAGAAGAAGAAGAAGAAAAAGGAAGAGGAAGGGGAGAAGGAAGAGGAAGGAGAGGAAGAAGAAGGTAGGTGGAAGAAGAAGGGGAAGAGGAAGAGGAAGGAGAGGAAGAAGAAGGGGAAGAAAACGGCATCAGTACGTTTTTTTTTCCCTTTTTTTTCTCTTTTTCTTTTCTTTTTCTCTGTTTTTTTTTTGTTTGCCTTCATTTTATTTCTTTTTTTTTGTTTCTTCTATCTTTGTTCTTTTTGTGTTTTTCTCTTGTGTGTTCTTTGTTTTTTGTTTTTTGATTCTCTTTGGTTTTTTCTTTTTCGTTGGTTGTGTTCCCGTGTTGTCTCTTTTTTTCTTTTGTTTTCTTCGTCTTCGTTGTTTTTTGTTTGTGTTTTTTTTAAAAATATTAGTATTATTATTATTAGGTTGGATTGGTGATTATGAGTTATTGTTCTTTAATTAAAATTTTTAATATTGTATATGGGGTTTGTGGTGTGTTTGATTTTTTTATTGGCCTTTTTTAAATAAAATTTTTAAATAAAAAGAAATTGAATAGGGATGTGCAAAAGAATGCATCGTGCGGGGCGGGAGGAAAATTTTTTTTTTGCAATGACGGGATCAAATGGGGCAGGGATGGCGATGCATGTACCACAGACGCCACGGGGTGTCCCGAGGCTCGTAAAACCAAAATCAGGCGCGTTCACGCGCGATACCAGAAACGCGGACACACTGCAAAAAAGAATAAAAATTAATAAAATCCAAACTGTACATTGGATCGAAAAACCGTAAAAAGGGAAAATGTATCAGGAGATGAGGGAAAACTGGTAGAAACATGCAACACGGGTTCTGGGGCAAAATTAGGGTGTTCACATGGGAAAAATGTAAAAAACAAGCCCAAAAACACATATTGGTATTAATATTGGAAAATTTGTAAATCAGAACGAAGTGCGGAGAGAAGGAAAAGTGTGCAGAACAATGTGGCCTACAACGCTATCATGACAAAACATAGTTTGGATTGAGAGAGGATGCGTTCACATGGAAAAAACCCAAAAATGGGCCCAAAAATAGACTCGAAAATTAATACGGGAAAAACCGTGCACCGGAATAGAGAACGGTAAAAAGAAAAAATGTCCAGAAGAAAGGGATTCATGGGGTTGGCACATCAAAACTCAGTTGGGAAGGAATTATGAGGTGTTCATGTGTAAAAAACATGAAAAACACACTCGAAAACACTCAGAAAAATTAATAACTAAAATTTCGGCAGTCAGAAGAGGGGGGAGGAAAAAGGAAAAAGTGGAGGAAAGGTGGCCGGGACACAATTGTTAAATTAAATTGGAATTCCAGTGAAAAGAGGGCAGGTTCACATGGAGAAATGTAAAAAATAGACACAAAAAGGTCCCGAAAGCCCGCAAAAATGAATAACGGATGAACCGTGCATCGAAATTTTAGGGATTTAAAAAAAAATGTCAAGAGGAAGGGGGAGAAAGAGATGGCACAATAGATCAAGGTTTCGAAGTAATGAAGACGCGTTCACATGGAAAACCGTCCATTTTATGGGAAATGCTTCAAAAATTAATAACTTGAGAACCGTTTGTCAGAACATGGGTTGGTAAAAAGAAAAAATAGGTAATTCAAAGGGACAAACAGGGCTATAAATTTGGATTGGGATTCCGGTGAATGTAGAGTATATTCGTATGGAAAAATCACAAAATAAAGAATAAGGGCAAACGGTCAAGAAACAACCCCAGGGACAGGGTGAAATAGAACGGAGGAGTGGGGAAGGGACCCCATCAGGGTAAAATGAAGTCATGACATAGATGCATGATCATAACAGAGTATATGCATGGGGGTATGCAACATAGACGCGCAGGGATGCGTTCCATACTTAAAACCTTAGCAAGAAGGGTAAATCCAACATGAAGGACCTAGTACCACACATCAGACCAACCATGAATGTCCCCACACTTAAGACATGACCGTCACTAAGAAATAGAAGGTATAGGGTTAGAAAAACTTGGCCCATATTGCCGAGGAGGAATGTCGACCATCGAGGTTGTGTCTTGTGTCATTGTTGGCTACAGGAGGTACCCAGGTGTCTTCACGGTGCACGTTCTTCGTGGCAGGGACCACGCGTCAGCCCCTAGGTAGCTGGTTGAAGGAATCACAGGAAAGTCGTTGATGACGAGGGATATTGCATCAACTCACAATCACTCAAATGGAATGAAAGAGCAGTCACTCGCCCCATTACTAACATCACTCGAGGAAATAATGATGAAAACCCAAAGCTCACACCCGGTTTAAAAATCAACAAGGGGGTGGTGTAGAAAGAGTATGCCAAGGTGCATAATTGATGGTGCATTAGTGCATCCCACACATCTGGCATAGGTGCAAGGAGGAAGGCGAGGGAGCCTTTCAGTGCAGTGTACAGAATAGAGTGACGTGTCCTGTGCTAATAGCAAAGATCCAGCCCGTGGGTGTATAGGGAAACAGAAATGTACCTAACTCCAATGGTCGTAACGTCCCTGAATCTTAACTGATTGAAGAAACATTAGTCACACTCAGCCCACCCTCTGTCTCATGCTCTGTTGAAAGATACAGAGGGCAACCCATTCCTGAAACCCATTGATGTAATCCTCACTATCACTCGTGCAGAGGTTGTATGCGTTATGCACAATTGATGGTGCAACTGTGCATCCCGCCTTGTGCCGGCATACAGTGCAAGAAGGAAGGCCAGGGAGGCTTATGGTGCAGTGCACATGAATAAATCGTACATTGTGCATTGAGAGGCCCATCCCGTGCATGCAACACTCCGTTCATATATCTCACCTCTCATTTGATTTGAAGAGAAAGACTGGTCACTCAGCCCACGTTCTGTCTCACGCTCTGATAGATACAGAGGGCAGCCCATATACACATCCCCATCCTGTTAGGATGAAAGCTCACATTACTCAAGGGGTTGGTGATGATGATCATGTGAGCTATTGTTGTCAGCAGGAACTTGAAGACGAGGCGTATCCAAGGAGGCAGCCTACAAATCTCATATTTCAATGATTTGTAAGAAGAGTCGTTTGTTAAGAAGAGCAGGCGGATTGATATTGTAGAGACAGCACACCAAGGGAGGTTGCTTCAAATTACTTGCTGAAGAGGTTCTGCTGGTGAGTCAGCTATCCTAAAGTGTGGGATGTTACCACATTTTCCACAGTTAGCTTCTCGCCCAAGGATGTTTCCACCTTTTCTTAGAAGGAGGCCTGTTATGACAGGGAATTTCTTCCTTTTTTCCCATAACAGTTTCGTTTATTTGTTTCTTTTCTTTTCTTTTTCTTTTTTTCTTTTTTTTCATTAAAAAAGCGAATGGTAGAAATACCATATGTCAGCACCAACCTTGCCATCGTTGTTGGATCAGACGAGAAGATAACAAATTTGGGTTGAGATGTATCTGCGAGGGATTAGGAGAACGAGACCACCTCATGAGGAGAATAATAAGGGCTATCAGAAGCACGACAAGAAGGATAATGCACCGCCCAAAAGGAACAGGGTAGGTCGACTGTGATTGTCAAGATCCCCAGGGAGAAAAGTACATCTTCAGGCGATAACCATTGATCAGAAAAAAAACATCAGAAGCATCAACGGTCTGCACTTGAACAGAGCCGTTAGGATTGACAACAAGTACCTTGTACGGGACTATCCACCGTTGTTGAAGCTTGCCAAGAAACTTGCCAAATCTTGAATCATAAGCTAGAACAAGATCACCTTCTTTGAACTCCTTGTGCTTGATGAAACTGTCATGATAGGCCTTGCATCGCACTTGAGTGGTTTCCATGCACTGTAGGGCCATCCGTCGTATCTCATCCAAGCATTCCAAGTGCACGAGGCGGCGTTGTAGTGACTCATTATCTCCCAAGCGTTCTTTAACTGCCACTCACAAAGAGGGCAATTCCAGCTCAATAGGGAAGATGGCTTCTGTACCATAAACTAATTGAAAAGGGGTCTGTCCTGTAGCTGCCTTATGAGAGGTTCTGTATGCCCAGAGGGCCTCTGTAAGTCGATTGTCCCAGTCGCGACGATATGCATCAATCGTTCTTGTTAGAATCGAGCAGAGTATGCGATTGGTGACTTCAACTTGGTCGTTGGCTCTGGGATAGTAAGGAATGGACTTACGATGGCGGATATTATACAATTCCGTCAGCTTCTCCATAATTTTGTTAAGGAAATGAGTACCTCGGTCACTTACAAGCTCGAGGGGACTGGAAAAATGAGTGATAATATTCTCATACACGAACAGGGCTACACTGTTACCATCATCCTGCTTCAGAGCTTTAGCTTCACACCACTTGTGACATAATCCGTACATACTAGGATGTATCTGTTCTGCTTCCGTCTGGTGGCTGGATCAATGGGACCCACAAAATCAATCCCCCACTTCTCAAATGGCTTTAGGGGAAGAATGGGTTGCAGTGGTATGGCACTTGTTTTGGTGGGTTTCCCCATTCGCTGATAAGTATCACATCTCTTACAGTAGTCGTATGCATCCTTGTGGAGGGTCAGCCAGCAGTATCCCGCCAACAAAGCCTTCCTGGCTTTCACTTCTCCTACGAAGTGTCCACCACATGGTTCGTCATGGCATGCTTTCAATACTATGCCGATTTCATCCCTTGCAACACATATTTGCAGCACTTCATCTTTACCTCTCTTGTACAGTGCACCGCCTAGCAAAGTGTAGGGGGCTGATTCTAACATAAGCTTCTTCTTCTCACAGCTTGAGATGCCATGAGGATACTTTTGAGTTGCCAGGAGGTTGGCTATATCTACATACCAGGGAGTAACTGTTTCCATTAGAAATAAGGAAGCATCAGGAAGGTCAGGATCATCCTATTTCTCTTCTGCTATTTGAGGAATCTGTGATAGATGATCGGCTAGGACATGGGAACCACCAGGCTTAGTGACTACTTCAAAGTCAAACTCTTGGAATAGGAGTAACCATCTCATTAGTCATCCTTTAACATCTGCTTTGTTCATCAAGAAGGATAGGGCTTCATGATCCACATAGAACTTGAAATGCGTTGACAATAGATAGTGTCGAAACTTCTCCAGTGCAAACACCAGTGCTAAGCACTCAAGCTTTGTCACTGTGTAGTTCCATTCCCTATTAGTGACCTTTTGACTTGCATAATAAATTGGTTGATCTAATTTAGACGGGCCCTTTTGACATATAACATCACCTAGCCCGTCAAATGATGCATATGTGTGCACATGGAACTCCTTTGTCCAGTAATCAGGAGGCTGTAAGATAGATGCTTGGATAAGGCACTATTTGAGGGCATTCAAGGCTTCTTCACAGTCATCAGTCCAAAGGAAATCAGCTTCTTTCCTTAGGAGCTTGTGCAGAGGGGCTGCCTTGGTTGCAAAATGTACAATAAATCTTCTGTAGTAGCCCACATGTCCAAGAAATCCTCTTAATTGCTTGAGGTTTGTTAGTGCTGTTAAAGCGGCAATCTTTTCAATCTTCGCTGGGTCTGTTGCAATCCCTTGTGTAGAGACAATGTGGCTCGATAGAACTCTTGAGGAGATGCCAAAGAAATGCCGGGGTTGAGAGAAATCCCATACTTGTGGCATCTGTCAAAACATTGCTCTAGGTGTCCCCAGTGCTCGCGGATTAAGCTATAGACACAAAAGTCGTTAAGATACACCTCAATTAAATCATGCAGATAATTCTAGAAGGCAGCCACCATTACTCGTTGAAAGGTAGCAGGAGCATTACAAAGCCCCAATGGCATCACTCTATAGGCATATGTTCCCCATTCTGTGGTAAAGGTTGTTTTGGATTGGTTCTCTTCTGCAATTTGGACTTGGTTATATCCGCTGAATCCATCCAAGAGGAAATACAACTCATGACCTGCCACTGTGTCCAACAGTTGGTTTGTAAAATGAATAGAAAAATGATCATTCTTCGCCTTCAAATTAAACTTCCGAAAGTCGATATTTTCCGTTCTTCTTGGGTACTACCACAATGGGCGAAACCCATTCACTGTTAGCCACGAGATAAATGAACTCTGCTTCAAGAAGTTTCAATAATTCAGCCTTCACCAAAGCAAAATAATTAGGATTCATTCATCTTTGTCTTTGCCTAATAGGTTTGGCATCAGGCTCTAGGTCAATGTGATGTTGACATACTGTGGGATCAATCCCCTTTAGGTCTTTATACGACCAAGCAAACACATCTAAGTTCTCTTTTAGTAAGTCTCGCAGGATCACTAATTCTTCTTCGGAAAGATTCAGACCCACTTTCAGGTGACGTTCGGTACCATCAGTATCCAGAAATGCTACTTACCTTTCATCTTTCACTTCGCAGATAAATGTCCCACGAATTGCTTCTGGATAGAGGTCTGACTCTTTTAAGAGAGTAGTATCCTCGTCTGATTCTTCGCTAGAACCAGTGTCCTCCTTCTGAACAGATGACTTGTTTGTCTGTTGAGGTTGTCGGAAGGGTATCAGAGCTTTGTCTGCTTCTATTTGAGTGGTGATTTTCTCTAGACTTAGGTATTCATCTTCAGAGGATGCATCTAGGAATGTCATATAGCATGGACCTGCTAGGGGCCGTGGCTCTGATGGGTCTAGCTTTTATTGGTAGGGGGCATCATCATCATATTTTCTATGAGGAAATTCTTCATCTGCACTTTCATAATTTGCTTCTTTTTCTTCCTCATCATTTTCATCCTCTTCCTCTAGAGGCTCTGTCTTTGCTTCTATAGAGGCTCTGTAAGAGAAGAACAGATCTTCTGCCTCTGCATCTGCTTCTGCTTCTATCACAGCTTCTGACTCTGCTTCTGGCTCTGGCTCTGTAACTATTATTGTCTATGTGACTGTCTCTATATCCACTCTGTCTTTGTTCTACCTTTGTTCTGTCTCTGCTCTGTATCTGTACTGTATCCGCTCTGTTTCTGTTCTGCCTCTATAATGTCTCTGGTTTGTCTATGCTCTGTAACTGTTCTACCTCTGTACTGTCTCTGTGACTGTCATGTAACAGGGAGAATAGTATATCCATGCTTCTATTTCACTGTCAGAGGTGATTTCAGAAGTTAATTCTAGTTGAGGTAGGAGGTATTCACCCATGGACAAGGATTTTACTTTCCTTGGCAGTTGGTTTACAGTACCCACTGTTAGGGACAGTGTCTCTATTTTCTTAGGAAAGATATGCTTAACAGCCTCTTTGTCTCTTGATGTACCATCCATTATCTCATTGGAGGAGTCAAATATGACTTCAATGGGTGTGGATCCCTTGCCTTTTTGCGATCCATACAACTTCAACACCACTTTGTTGGGTCCTCTACCTAGGGTTAGGGTTCCTTTGAACTAATCCATCCTGGCTCTTGCTTCAAGAAGCTAAGGTCTTCCCAATAGCAGAGGATATGAGGTCCCATAAGAATTTGGTTTGACCACCAGATATGTCAGCCAATAGTCTCTTCCTGCAATGATTTTTTTATATATGGGAGGATGCCCAACGGTTTAATTATGCTTTGGTTTGCCAATATGATAAACCACTGTGTAGGTTGAATTCCTTGCAACCCTAAGTCCTTCATTGTCACATCCATCATTATGTTTACTGATGAGCCTCCATAAATCAATGCATCTGAAATAAAGCATCCTTCTATCCACACATCAATCTCTAGGGTTCCAAGATCTAGGAAGGCATTAGCCACATCTACTTCCTTTACATGCTCCGAGGCCTTATTAGTCTTGGTCGCTGTTGAAGGAGCGATCCTTAGTCCACGTCTTCTTGTCAAGATGCTTTTGAATTTCTTTCATTAGCTGGGAGACATCATCAATAATTGTCGGAATGTTAGGTTTGGTTTAGAAGTGTCTAGGTCTTTGACCAAGTCAAAATCTTTGATAGGATCCACAGGCTTCTCCAGCCGGCTGGGGAATGGGGCTACACCCATTTTCATCTTTCCTTTTTCTTCTAATAATTGTAGCATCGGCACTTCTTGTGTCTCTGGAAGTGCTTCTATATCATCTATCTCTTGGGCCTCTGGTCCTTTCTCTAGGACTGTCTCTGTGACTCTCTGTGGCACTACAGTGCTCTGTACTGCACTGTTCTGTTCTATACAGCTCTATCCCTCTATAGGTAGGTTGAACTTCACAGTCTTGGCAAGAGAGTTATTTTCGTTTTGAACAACTGATTCCTTCTTCTTGTGCGCGTAATAGTGGCAACTTCCAACTGTACCAAATTGGAGGCGGACTCTTGTACCTTCTATTGGCTATCAGTGGCATTGGTCTTTATAGGGGTTGGACTCGGATAGTCCTTTGCAGTGTGGCCTTCTCCTTTACATCGACTGCATAAGGGCTTGTAATCCATAGATCGTCTAGGGTTTGGACAATTCCGAGAGATATGACCATTTTCTCCACACCTATAACATTCCATCTCTGGTCTCTGACCACCGCCAGACTGTCGTCCTCTGTAACTTTGAGAGGGAAACCTCCTTGGACCAAAATTAGGACCAAGTTCTCTAGGCTTTGGCCCAATATCCTATGTTGTCATTTTGGATTCTAGCAAGTTGAATCTTGCATTTTTATCCTTCTGTCTTTGTTCATGCATCTCTTTTAGTGAGTAAATATCCTCTGTATGGTTCTTCCGCAAACAGTAGGAACAGAAGGCTCCAGGAATGGTTGGTTTTCAGGTACATTGAGTGGCTAAATGTCCCGCTTGATGACACTTTCCGCACCATATATTAGAGTGTATCACATCTCTTCCAGCTCCCCCAGGAGTTGATATATTGGTGATATTCACCTTCAGCGTCTGTAGCTGCTCTATAATCACATCTAGAAGCTCTTTCTTTATACTTGCAACTGAGTTGGATAAGTAGTCCTTCAGATTTTCACCTCCTGAAGTGCTTGTGGTAGGGTTTTGGGAAGCTTCTGTAATTACTGCATACACTGGTTGGGTCGATCCAAAAGGTTCTCTATTCTGGCTCTTATTGAGAGCTCCTGTTGAGACTTGGGGTTGTTGATTCCAATTGGTAGGATTCCACTATTGTTCAGTCGCCATTCGAGGAACTATATGAGGCCACTGTTGTTGTGGTTGAACCATCATTTGAGGCACTGTCGTCTGTGGCGACCACAATGGATTAGGTGCATTATACTACAGCACTGTTTGCATCTCGGGATAGGGGTAGGGAACTATCCCTGGGACTCCATTTGGTGGGTATACTATTACTGGCATGGGAGAAGCTAAAACTCCTCTTCCTGGAGTCATTGACAACCTTGCTTCAACTTTGTCATACAATCTTGCACCTTCCACTACAACTTGCAGATTGACTGGTCTTCTCAATTCCAGAAACTTGTGAACTTCTAGTTGTAGGCCTCTAAGAAACACTCCTTTCTGGATACCTTCATCCAAATGATGGTTAGTCCATCTCTTCAGGATGGATTCCATTCGCGAGACATAAGCTTCTACTCTTTCTCCAGAGGACTGACTTAGGTTCATGAACTCCTCTCGCATCCGCTCTCCAAAACCTTCACGCCTGAATTTAGTGAGGAAAGCCAACTTTAGGACGTCCCATGTGCCAAAAGTTCCTGCTGCTTGTCTCTCATACCATTGAAATGCCGCACCCTTGAAAGTGGCGGGGAATATTGCTAGCCAATGCTTAGGGGTTTTGGCATTGTTAGCCACACATGCTACCATAAATTCTGCTACATGAAGATCAGGGTCTTCATTGTACTCTCCCTTAAAAATTGGCAATGGGACTACATTTGCTGGCCTGTCATCAATGTTTCCAAGATGAATCTGACTAGGAAGGCATTAGCCACATCTACTTCCTTTACAGGCTCCGGGGTCTTATTGGTGTTGGTCGCTGTTGAAGGAGCGATCCTTAGTCCACGTCTTCTTGTCAAGATGCTTTTGAATTTCTTTCGGCAGCTGGGAGACAGCATCAGTAACTGTCGGAATGTTAGGTTTGGTTTAGAAGCGTGTAGGTCTTTGACCAAGTCATAATCTTTGATAGGATCCACATGCTTCTCTAGCTGGCTGGGGAATGGGGATATACCCATTTTCATCTTTCCTTTTTCTTCTAATAATTACAGCATCGGCACTTCTTGTGTCTCTGGAAGTTCTTCTATATCATCTGTCTCTTGGGCCTCTGGTCCTTTCTCTAGGACTGTCTCTGTGACTCTCTGTGGCACTACAGTGCTCTGTATTGCACTGTTCTGTTCTATATAGCTCTGTCCCTCTGTGGGTAGGTTGAACTTCACAGTCTTGGCAAGAGAGTTATTTTCGTTTTGAACAACTGGTTCCTTCTTCTTGGTACGCGTAACAGCGGCAACTTCCAACTGTACCAAATTAGAGGCGGACTCTTGTACCTTTTATTGGCTATCAGTGGCATTGGTCTTTATAGGGTTGGACTTGGATAGTCCTTTGCAGTGTGGCCTTCTCCTTTACATCGACTGCATAAGGGCTTGTAATCCATAGATCGTCTAGGGTTTGGACAATTCCGAGAGATATGACCATTTTCTCCACACCTATAACATTCCATCTCTGATCTCTGACCACCGCCAGACTGTTGTCCTCTGTAACTTTGAGAGAGAAACCTCCTTGGACCAAAATTAGGACCAAATTCTCTAGGCTTTGGCCCAATATCCTATGTTGTCATTTTGGATTCTAGCAAGTTGAATCTTGCATTTTTATCCTTCTGTCTTTATTCATGCATCTCTTTCAGAGAGCAAATATCCTCTGTATGGTTCTTCCGCAAACAGTAGGAACAGAAGGCTCTAGGAATGGTTGGTTTTCAGGTACATTCAGTGGCTAAATGTCCCGCTTGATGACACTTTCCGCACCATGTATTAGAGCGCATCACATCTCTTCCAGCTCCCCCAGGAGTGTATATATTGGCGATATTCACCTTCAGCGTCTGTAGCTGCTCTGTATTCACATCTAGAAGCTCTTTCTTTATTCTTGCAACTAAGTTGGATAAGTAGTCCTTCAAATTTTCACCTCCTGAAGTGCTTGTGGTAGGGTTTCGGGAAGCTTCTGTAATTACTGTATACACTGGTTGGGTCGATCCAGAAGGTTCTCTGTTCTGGCTCTAATTCAGAGCTCCTGTTGAGACTTGGGGTTGTTGATTCCAGTTGGTAGGATTCCACTATTGTTGAGTCGCCATTGGATGAACTATTTGGGGCCACTCTTGTTGTGGTTGAACCATCATTTAAGGCGCTGTCATCTGTGGCGACCACAGTGGATTATGTGCATTATACTGCGGCACTGTTTGCATCTGGGGATAGGGGTAGGAAACTGTCCCTGGGACTGAATTTGGTGGGTATACCATTCTTGGTATGGGAGGAGGTAAAACTCCTCTTCCTGGAGTCATTGACAGCCTTGCTTCAACTTTGTCATACAATCTTGCACCTTCCACTACAGCTTGCAGATTGACTGGTCTTCTCAATTCCAGGAACTTGCAAACTTCTAGTTGTAGGCCTCTGAGAAACACTCCTTTCTGGATACCTTCGTCCAAATGATGGTTAGTCCATCTCTTCAGGATGGATTCCATTCATGAGACATAAGCTTCTACTCTTTCTCCAGAGGACTGACTTAGGTTCATGAACTCCTCTCACATCCGCTCTCCAAAACCTTCACGCCTGAATCTAGTGAGGAAAGCCAACTTTAGGACATCCCATGTGCCAAAAGTTCCTGCTGCTTGTCTCTCATACCATTGAAATGCCGCACCCTTGAAAGTGGCGGGGAATATTGCTAGCTAATGCTCAGGGGTTCTGGCATTGTTAGCCACACATGCTACCGTAAATTCTGCTACATGAAGATCAGGGTCTTCATTATACTCTCCCTTAAAAATTGGCGATGGGACTACATTTGCTGGTCTATCATCAATGTTTCTAGGACGGATCTGACTAGGAAGGGGACCTTGATTTGCCATGGGGACTTCTGTAAAGAGTGCTTTTAGGGTGTCAAAGGAGGCTTGTGTTGCAAGCTCGTTCTCAGCTTTGATTTTTGCATTCTCTCTTCTCACGTATCTTTAGACTCGTTCTAATGCTTACCTCTTTATTGCATCATTCATCAGGGGGTTGGCTCCAACCAGTTGGTCTGTAATCAATAGGATAGTATCAGAGGGGGCTTCAGTCTCTAAGGGATTCTCTGGCCAACATGTCTTCTACTTCCTTCTTTTCAACATCTTTGAATTCAGCTTTCAAACCACTATAGAGGAGAAGATATTCCGTTTTGAAAGTGTCAAAACTCATTCTTCTTAGGATCGTTGTTGTGTCATTATAATAATGTCAGCTTCTGAGGGTTTCAACAGTGTATGTTGTGAAAAACACTCTGTCTACCAGCTTCCAGTGGGTTGCTAATTGGACAAACAGAAGATTATCAGTGTATCAAGCATCCCACGTATCCTGCTGTTGAGCATCCACGAACAAATTTCAACTCTTTTTCTTCTTGTTTTCGTAAATCTCCATAGACCACGACTCCTGAAGCTTCTTCACGATCTCCCACTTGATGATGTCTGGAAACTTCTCAATGAATGGCAAATCTTCCATGGATGGTCATTCTCTCTGTTTTTGCTCTTCAGTTTGTTCCCAAACAGTTTGCCACCAAGATGCAGGTTTCTGCTGCTTCAATAGGAAGAGGAAACGATCCACCACATAGAGCATGCATCATGATGGTGATATGTTTCTGCCATTGTGTGACGAGCTTCTTATGGAAAGTGGATTTGATAATGAGAATCTCTAACTCTTCAGTGGAAGAAGGACTTTGCAAACATCCATTGAATTCTCCTCTTCCTGGCAATGCCATTTCCTTCATTTTGAGCCTCTTATGATGCTTGTTGATGGCAAGTTTCCCTCGCTGCGCACAAAAAACATGGAGCCCCAAGAGGAACACCAAGAAAAGGGGATTCTATCGCAAGAAAATCTATCTTGTAACATCAACAAGCTTTCATTTCATTCTTTGGATGACCAAAACAAAGAAAACAGCAAATCTTCACGCAGCATCATAGTAGATATCTCCCACGGATTTGATAGAATCAACCATAGTCTTCAACATCTTCATAGAATTCTTCAATATAACAAAGAACACAAAGAAATACACCATCTTTGAATGGAAATCAATCACATAGTATTCATCTTCAATGTCTTTATAGTTCTCTCTCTTAATCTCTCATATACAGTTATACTGTTTTGATAGAATTGGCTATCTCTGGCTCTTTCTCTCTCTCTATCAATAGTACAGCATATCCTCACTACAATACTCTGATAATAACTCTCAATAATCCTTCTTAGGTCGTGGATGCACCTCTCAAGAGGTATGTTTGAAATGAAAAGTCCCCAGAGCCACTACAGTGTCTTTTCACAGCTCACTACTGTCACTGTCACTTAGTCTTCTCTTCAGTCTTCAACAGCTGCTTCTTTCATTTGTTTTAGCTCTTTTGAACTTAGATTCATCCTTTTCAAAAGTTAGAAAACTTTCCCAAAGTCACACATACATTCTACAGAACACTTATAGAAGGTCTATAAAACAGTTACAATACAGTACTAGAGCAGCTACAGTACAGTTACAGTACAGAGACAAGCAGAGACAGAGGCTCTACAGAAGGTCTACAGAAGGTTATCAAAACCTCATAACTCATACTCAAACCATTCCATACTATTAAAAAATATTCAATAAGCTTCCAAAAGATCTCAATCTTCATCAATCATCAATCCATGCTTTATACAGAAGAAAATCAGAACAAAACAGAAGCTATACAGAAGGTATACAAAACCAATTAAAACCTCAATAGAACATCATAGAGCTTCATATCTCCACTGAGAATTATCATGAAATTCCAAAATATAATCAATATCATCCAAAACACTCTCAAACACTTCCATTAACAACCATACATCACTCTAAATCCATCAAAAATCAATCATTCGGACCTCAAAAACAACAAAAATTAGTCAAAAAATTCAGTCTTTTTCCACTCTCAACAAGACAAGTCTGTTGAACTTTTCAAGATCTCAACTGACCAGAATCCTATAGAACTGCTCACGAAAAGCCTTCCTACAGAGTGCTTTGCCTTCCTCAGGAGGTTGATGGGTGTGGGATGAGATGACGTCTTTCCTCATCCTGTTGTACATGTGTACATGTTGTACTGTCTTTTTTTTCCCCCTTTTCACTCTTCACTAGGGTAGATTCGCCTTTAAGTGGGAGGTTGTTGGGGGTAAAGGCGCCTCCACCTAGCCGCCCGTGTATTACTACACTGATAGTCACCACCATTGCACATTGCAAGTGGCGAGCGCCCGTCACCGTCACTTTATTCTTTTAGTGACAGTTTGAATAAAGGAAGGCCCAATCACACATTGTGACTATTGAAGTTCCCATTTCTTATCTCTCTCTTTCTTACTCTTGCTCTCCCGCCATAGCTCTCGCGTGCAAGCTTTGATCCTTCTTACCTTTCAGGTATTGCCTCATGGTCACTTCCATATTCGACGCGTGTTGTGATGCACTGTGGTTTCTCATGCAGTAGTCTTCTTTGACTCAACAATTGTTAGCAATAAATTTTTAGAAGGGCCAAGTGTTTCTAACCCCACTCTCAATATATGTATGTGTGTGCTTGTGGACTTAATTATGGAAATGTGTGGGTAGGATTGTTTGTAGGACTATCAAATCCTATTTGTCCACTTTGCTCGTCCATATAATGTTTTAAGTCTGGGAGCACATCGATACACATTTCTTAATAACTTTTTCGTGGGTATTTTATTATTTTTAAATATTTCTTTCATCCCATGTGAACACACCTTATTTATAATGAACCTAGATTTTCACCTTACAATCGTATTTATTCCATTGAATTAGATATTTTTCTTTTTTAACACACCCCATTTCGAGTTATGGATCATTCAATATTACATTTTCTAGGATTTACATCTTTTTGATATTTTTCCATGTGAACATGCCCATTTGGTATTGAAATTATTTTTATCTTATGGTCCTATTTATCCCTTTGAATCATATATTCCTCTTTTTTATCACCTCTCATTCTGAGTTATGGCTTATTTTTTAAATTCTTTCTCGAATGATTTTAAGAGTTTTTGTATGATATTAATAAATTTCTATGTGAACGAGCCTTTTGTGATCAAAAGGTTGTTTTGATGTTATTTCCATGTTTATCCCTTTGAACTAGATAATTTATATTTTTACTACATGCCCTTTCGATTTTTGACAATTTTTATGTATTTTTTTCACATTTTTGTTTATTTAACATGTAAACATGCCTCTTTGATACCAAAACAGGATTCCCATTTGATGAAGTTTGTCCCTTTGAATAATCAAAATTTTCCTTTTACAATGCTGTAATCAAAGCTCTAGATTTCTCAAAATAAATTGTTGTTTGAGGTCTCGTGTTATTCTCATGATTTTGAGTTTTGTACTTGTGTTTTCCTAGTGTAGATGCGCTTTTTTAACTTTGGCTGTATTGCCTTCCCACCTACATCGCTTGTGCTCCACCCCCACTTTTGTTTTCATCATCCCCTGGCCAACTTAGAAAACGAGTTCAATTGAAGTTTTGGAATCGCCCTTTTGATAGTGAGGTAAAGCAATGGCTACTAGCATTATGCTCCACCACAATCCTTTAGCCAAATGCCAACAAATAATTACAGAAAACTCATCTAACTTTAATTATGCCCTCACCCTAACTCCAACCATGGACAAAACTCAATCAGCTATATCTATCAGCCAAACTAGCCCAACGAAGCCAAATCTACCCCTAGGCCTATAAGCTTCTTATCATAGATAATCCCTCTTAGAATTAGCTGCTTGCATCGCTATTGATACTGGTGACGACATAGTTGCATATATTTGAAGGTTTGATATCACCTTCACTTTGTTTATGCACAATGATGAACGACTTGAACTAGGCATCCTTGATGAGAATACCAAAAATGATGTGAAGTCTCTATCCTATTCATGGGAGGAATTTGAATTCATATTGAGTAAGGCCTCTTGGATCATACTAATTATCCAATCCTTAGAAAGGAAGAGCCCCACATTGCTAGCTAAATAGGTGCAAGTGACCTCCTCGTCGATGTCCTAACCTATATCACCCATGTTGGCATTTGGTCTCTAGAGGTAAATAGAGTATCCCTATTACTCACTATCCTCTTTGGAAAATTGTAACCTTATAAAATCCCCTTCACCAAAATTTTGGCAATGCCAAAGGCTTTGGAGGTACTCTTCATAGGGAAGATATGGAAACTTTGGTTAAGCATATCTATTATGAATAATATAGAGTCATATTCCTCTTGAATTGTAGAAAGTCCTACCATAAGATCCATGTTGATGACCTCCCATTTCATCTATAGAATGTAAAGAGGTTTTAGCTTCCTTGGAAACTTGACTCTTTATGCTTTAACTCTTTAGTAGCTTAGATACTATGTGGCATACTTCAGTATACTACACTTCATGTTAGGCTAATATTACATTTTCTTAACTACATTTAATAACTTTACATATATTGGGCATGAAGATATTGGAATGTTCTGAGATTCCTAAAGAATTTTCTTCTTAATCGTTGTTTCTCTAGGTATACATAGTCAATCATGAAAGTTTAAGTACTCTTGTTCTAGGTAATAGTCCTCATATTTTTGTTGCAATTTGGGGTCCTTATTCTTCCCTTCAATAGTTTTGTGCAGAGATCAAGCGATCTCGGAGGGGACAGTCACTTGGGATAAGCTTAAGGAAGCTGTGCGAGGAAGGTATCTGCCACCTGCCTACCGCACACAAAAGATGAATGAATTCTATGACTTGAAGCAGCTAGGATTATCCCTGGAAGCATATTATTTAAAGTTTGTTTCACTCCTTAAGTATGCACCCCCAATGGATATGATACAACCGGAGAGTGTCAAAATTCTGTGTTGGGTTGAATCCACCTATGAACACTCGATTGGAATCAATGCACCCAACGGACCTACAAGATGCACTCATTCGAGTTGCTCCTATAATACAGGAGGTGCAGACCAAACTAAGGTACGATAGGATTTGGCCTTACAAAGATCAAAATAAGGGTATGTCAAGGGCTCAGACTATGAGAGCACAGGGTTAGAACCAGGGCCAAAGAAAGAAAGCTAGGGCCAATGCTGTCAAAAACTTTGTTCCAACACAAAGCAATGATCTCAACCCACGTTGCTTCCATTGCAACGAGCCCGGACACTTCAAGAAGGAGTGTCCCAAGCTTAGCAAAAGACATCGCCAGGGGCAATTCCAAGGACAAAATAGAACCGCTCATGGCCAAGGAACCACCGTTATGGCCAGAGGGAGAACCTCCAGTGTTTCCAACAAGAAGCTGGACAATGAAGAAGATCCATCCATGGATGTTGACATTGAGAGGGCAACGGTTCACGCCACTCTTCACAAGAAGGGTCTGAATCGCCAATTCTCGGTGATTCAAACTCCATCAGAATATCAAGGTAAAAGCTTCAAAACCCTGATTGACTATGGTAGTACACACTCCTTCATTTCACCAATCTGTGCAAAAAGATTAGGGATAGCCACAATAGATGCACCTACTTTACTTGTGGAATTAGCAAATGGTCGTGAGGTTACTTGTACTAGGCAAATTGCTAAGGTGAAACCTACTGGGTGGGAAGTCAACTTTTGTGAGATTCAGAGTAATGAACCTAGGTGTCCACGAATGTTTACTTGGAATGGATTGGCTAATACCCAATGATGCCCACATCCACTGTGGGAAGGGCCAAGTCTCCTTCCGAAATTCTGAAGGGGAACTAGTCATGACTCAAGGTGAGGCCGGTAAGCCAAAAATACAGTTGGCAAAGGCAACACGAATAATAAAAGGCGTTCAGAAGGGTCTACCAATCTATCTGATTAAACTGAATAAGCTAGATCAGAATCAGGAATCCGGAGAAGAACCTTCATGGTTAAAGAAATACGCAGACATATTTCCTGAAGATCTAACGGAACTTCCTCCCCAAAGGGAAGTCGACCACAAAATCAAACTTGTGCCAGGAGCTGCACCAATCGCAAAGAGGCCATATAAGATGTCCATTTTGGAAGCTATTGAACTGAAAGAGCAACTCAAGTAACTGTTAGATCAAGGCTACATCCGTCCTAGTAGTTCCCCATGGGGAGCTCCAGTATTGTTCTAAAAGAAGAAAGATGGAACGCTTTGTCTATGCATTAGCTACAGAGGGTTGAATCAAGCAACCATAAAAAATAAATACCCCATTCCAAGAATAGATAAATTGCTTGACCGTCTTCAAGGAGCGAAGATCTTCTCAAAGATAGATCTCAGATCTGGATATCATCAGATAAGGATCAAGGAAGAAGATATCCGGAAGACTGCATTTAGTACAAGGTATGGACACTTCGAATTCCTAGTGATGTCATTCGGGCTGATGAATGCTCCTGTTACCTTCAATAGGTTAATGCAGGATATCTTTAGGCCCTATCTTGATGACTTTATACTCGTCTTCTTTGATGATACCCTAGTCTACTCGAAATAGGAAAACGATCATGAACCCCAGCTTCGTATTGTTCTTGAAACAATGAGAGCACACAAGCTTTATGCCAAGAAGAAGAAGTGCGCATTTTTCAAGCGACAGATTGAATATCTGGGATTCATTGTATCAACAGAAGGAATTTAATAGATCCAGCTAAGGTCAGAGACGTTCTGGAATGGCCAACACCAGCTTCTGTCAAAGAAATATGAAGTTTTCTTGGGTTGACAAGGTGGTACAGAATTTTCATCAAAGATTATGCTTTGATTGCAGCACCTCTGATTGATCTACTAAAGAAGCAAGTAGCAATTGTATGGTCACCTGCTAAACAAACCAGCTTTGAAAAACTAAAGCAAAGATTAGTATCAGCACCCATCCTAAAACTTCCTGATCTTAGTAAGGAGTTTGAAGTGGTAACTGATGCTAGCGCACTTGCTTTAGGATGTGTACTTCTGCAAGAAGGTCATCCCGTAGCATGTTCTTCAAGAAAATTGAAGAGCCATGAAAGCAGCTACCCACAACCTGGAGCTATTGGCTGTCATCCATGCTCTCAAAATTTGGAGACATTACTTGCTAGGTAACAAATTCTCCTTAGTGACGGACCACAAGAGTCTTAAATGGATTTTCAATTAGAATGAGCTCAATATGAGGCAACGTCGATGGATCGAAGTGCTGAAAGAATATGATTTTGAAATCAAATATAGGCATGGAAAAGAGAATGTAGTTGCCGATACACTCAGTCGCAAAGCATTTCTAAATTCTCCTATTTTGTAAGATCCATCAATAGCAAGGTCTCTAGCCACAAAGGTATCAATGCCAAACAACCCAATTCTTGAGCTAGCAAATGAAGAGGCATATCATGACTCAGTCTATCAAAAAATGCTAAGGGAAATCCCCATCAAGGATCAAGACCCAAAGCTAAAGACGAAGTATTAAGAATTCTCTGTCAGTAGTGGGCTTGTCTACTTTAGGACAAGATTATGTATCCCTGCAAGCCAAAATATCAGGTAGAAGATACTGTGGGAAGCCCATGACTCCCCTTTCTCAGGACATCCTGGTTATTCCAAGACCCTTAATGTGGTCAGAAAGAGCTACTATTGGGAAAGGCTCAAGAGAGACGTACTCAAATATATCACAGAATGTTTGTCTTGTCAACGCATTAAGGGAGAACATGTTAAAATGCGTCGAAAATTGCAACCACTTGATATTCCCCAAATGAAATGGGAATTCATTAGTATGGACTTCATTGTTGGCTTACCCCAAGTTCAGGGAGGATATAACTCTATTATGGTTGTAGTAGATATGCTCACCAAGGTGGCACATCTCATCCCTATCAAGATGAACTATAAACCTTCAGACATCGCAATATTATTCATCAAGGAAATATTCAAGCTTCATGGGTTACCCAGAAGAATCATTAGTGATCGTGACTCTCTTTTCACATCACACTTTTGGAGGGCTATCTTTGAGGCTATTGGAACTCAACTTTGTTTTAGTACAACTTACCATCCCCAAGATGATGGTCAAACAAAACGAGTCAATCAAGTCATTGAAGATATGCTTAGGGCATACTGCTGTCGTGAACCCAAAAAGTGGATTCAATATTTACCACTGGTTGAGTTTGCTTACAATGCTTCTCACTAACAGAGTATTCAGATGATCCTGTTCCAAGCATTGTATGGGCATTATTGTTGTACCCCTTTGAACTTCTCATATCCAACTTTGAGGGTAGAAGCTTCAAGGCAGATGCTGGAAGACATGGATGATCAAATCAAATCAATAAGACAAGACATTGCCAAGGATAGACAGAAGGCTTGTGCTGACTTGAAATGGCAAGACAAATCCTTCGTCGAAGGTGATATGGTCTTCATCCGTGTACACCCTAAAAAGAGTTCACTGTCCTTGGGAAAGTACAAGAAGCTAAGTCTGAGGTATTGTGGACCTTATAAGTTCACCAAGTGCCTAGGGCCTAATGCTAACAGACTACAACTGCCCGCAACCCTAAAGATTCATAATGTATTCCACGTTAGCCTGTTGAAAAAGTACCTACCTAATCCGAATCATGTACTTGACGATTAGCAAATTGTAATGCCTAGCCAAGGAGTCCTTGAGCTATGGCCTGATAGAATCCTAGATGTTAGGGAGAGGCATTTGAGATCGAGGACCTTGAGAGAATACCTCATCCAGTGGAAAGATCATCCAGAAGAGGATGCCACATAGATGGATGAAAATACTCTCTACCAGTAATATCCCCAAGTCTTCTCGAGATGAGGACATCTCGATTCCTCTAAGGGGGAGAGGATGTAATATCCCCCGTGCCCCCATGCCTTCCCCCATGCGAAACCCCCCTCCCTTAAATTTTTTTAAAATTAATTCAAAATTTTTAACTCCCTCCCTCTCTCCCCCTGCTGACTACATGGGCGGGGAGAGAGAGTGTGTGTGTGAGTAAGGATAGAGAGGGGGGCATGTAGCCCCCCAGGTGGGAGGGGTGGCGGCTATGAACAACCGTCTCCCCCCCCATATCACCTCCCTCCCTTCCTCTATAAAAGGGAGCCCCCTCGTGGGACTGGAGCACAGCGCCCCCCCCTGTGGACATCGACAGCAGCCCGCAGCCCTCCCCCCTCATCGAAGGCAGCCCCTGCCCAAGTCAGCACGCAGCACCCCCTCTCCTTTGTTGTCAGCAAAGCCCCCCTGGCCGTGACAGAAGGAAGAAGAGAGAAGAGAGAAGAGAGAAGAAGAAGAAGAAGAAGAAGAAGAAGAAGAGGGAGAGATAGAAGGAGAAGAAGAGAAGAAGAAGAAGAAGAGAGAGGAGAAGAAGAGAAGAAGAAGAACACCATATTGGGGAATATGGGAATTTCCCATAAGTTTGGGATGTGTGGTCAAATCTTTGGATTTGTCATAAATTGAACACTATAACTCCAAATTGAGCGCTCTATAGCTCAATAGATTCCATTTTTCAAGTGCTTTTTCCAACGATAGGTCACATCATATGGTTTTGAGAAACTTATGGGTATGTTATCTGGGTGCCACCTTTTAGTATTCAAAAAATGGAAATTGGGAGATTTCCAAACTCACCAATATTGTTTTGAAGAGAGAATAAGAAGAAGAAGGAGAAGGAGAAGAGGGAGAGAAGAAGAAGAAGAAGAAGAAGAAGAAGAAGAAGAAGAAGAAGAAGAAGAAGAGGGAGAGAGAGAAAGAGAAGAAGAGAATAAGAAGAAGAAGAAGAAGAAGAAGAAGAAGAAGAAGAAGAGAGAGAGAGAGAGGAGAAGAAGAGAAGAAGAATGTTTGAAAATATACTCCCCTTCATTATCTTTTCTCCACTCAAGGAGAGGCGGCAAGAATCTTGCATAGGAGAGTGCGAGAATTCTATCACTCGTACACACGTCTTTGAGTATGGCCCCAAAGTGTAGTTCCGCAAAGATGGCCGGAAACCCTGCAAGTGTAGATGGAGGTTTGAATCAATGTGGCACCACAACCGTGAACGGTTCATTTGCCATCAATACCATGGGAATCACGTCATCACTCCAAACCCAGGTTGCTCTATTATTAAATCGTAGGTTATAATCATCACGACGAAAAAATCTTATTCACATGCATCACATTAATTGCGTGTTTGATAATTTCCTAGGTATGAACACAGTTGTGATGTATGTAACGAGCAAGATAATTTGGTTGTAAGATGACATCATAATAGGTGAATTTGATTAGATAGTTGCATCGTAAATTACCAAAAACGTCTTGCAAGAATTCCTGCATAAAGTGCATTGTTCCTTGCACAAGTTCTTGCTTAAAATGCATTTCAGAGGACATTGAAAGAAACAAAGTGCATGTCCGTATCGCAAGAAGGATTCTAAGGTACATGTAATAATCTACAGAAAAGATTAAAGTGTAGCTAGACTCATACAATGATCACATAAAGTTAGATCATTCAAGAAGGTTATAGATCCTGTAAATAATTACATAGGGGATAATATTAAGATTGCATGCATAGAAAGTACCTTCGCATGTGTGGCATAAAATATCGTATGGATTATATCAAAATTGTAGGCATTGAAATGAAGGCATGGCATTACGTTGCGTGCATTAAAGTTGTTGGAAAAATTCAATGTTGTTTGTAATTTACCAAATGGAACTGAGATCCATGAATCCCATGTCAAAGTCCTTGGTGACTTGGGATAGGTAAATGCTTAAGCGCATGTGAGTATTATTAAGAGGGCTTAAGAAGGTTATACCTAAGATGGAGTAGGACTATTCTAAATAGAACCATCTTGGCCAACCATGGTCATGGGGATAGACAATCTTGATCAATTAAGATCAAAGATAAAGGTACATAGGTACTTCAAGGGATCTAGGAGATAACCAGCAAACTGACCAAACAAGGACGACGGGGTTGTCCATGATCTATTTTACAAGGAGACCTAAGGTAAGGATAATTAGGGTCGGTAGGGTACAAACTCTAACCCAAAAGAAAAGGGAAAACAAGCAACCTAGCTTGCCAAGCCCTTGGAATCTCGCCAAGTCGCGAAAGATCCATGATCGAATGCTGGGAGCATTCGGGAAAAAGGAATCACACCTAATTAGCAGTTGGTCGTAGGAATGACCACCGTAATGATCGTGATTATACACTTAGGTACACTGTTTGAACTTCTTTGCTCAAGGAACTAATTCAAGGCAAAACACTTAATGCTTCAGGTTAAAATCCTGGAGGGAGAGGCAAGCTCAGTTACCTTCGACTGCCTGCCCGGCCCTATCCAAGGGGGTTGTTAGCCGCGTCGGGTATATGGACTGAACCCGCCGCGAGAGGTCTCTCCGTGGGTGCTGCTTGGAGTGGGAGGACGCTTGGGTGCCAGGGGAGGCTCTGGCTGTAAATTCCTTGCCTCTGAATCCCGCACAAGAGACCGACATGACTCGAGATGAGATCTCGAGGCCCGTGTACTAGTCTACGGGCGAAACTTGGAGCAGCAATCTTGTGGATTGCTGGGATTGCCTTTGGGCATGATACTTGATGTATTCCGAGACTATGATAAACAAAGATTAGATATTTGAAAAAGGAACTTGCTTGACATTGTTTTTGTGTCAGTGCCTAAATTACGTGAAGGAACCTGTGCTTAAATTGATTAATTAAGGAAGCTGCTTTTGCATGTCAAACATAATGTGGTAGGTAATTAGATAACTAAGCAAATTAAGGAAAGTGCGGTGGATGTGACTTGGGTCCGTCCTACGGAAGGGTGGTCCCGGTTAGCTGGGAACTTTTCTCAAAAGACGTGATAACGAGACTATGAAGACTTAGCGTCAGTAGAGTTAGAATCCTGATTTATGCTGTTTTATGGGAACAGAATGGGACTATGCCTTATGGGCAGGGAGGTTGAGCTTCGCATCCCTCTCGTTTCCCATTCTCCATGAACCAAGTACATCATAAATTCGCTTCGATTCTGTTGTTCCTACGCAAAGTGGTTCATCTGGAGCTCGACACTAGCTACTTCCTAGAGACTTTGCTGATAGGAAAGAAACCCTGACTTCAGGTCGGTCCTAAGTGGGAATGGCTAGATACTTCTGCTCGGGGCAGACTCGGGAAGACCTAGATCGCAAACCCTATAACATTCCTTGTGTGTGCCAGGCAGCACTTTCTAAACTCTCTTCTCGATCGGCTACTAAGACATGTTCCACAAGTGGATGAGTGGACACGTCACACAGTCTCTATACTCAATAAAGCAACCATGGATTTCTTTTTATTGCTCCATATAACTATTACTCTACCAAGGGAAAATATCAGTCGTCCACTAGTAGATCTTCTATCAGATATGCTACTAGCCCAATTTGCATCTCTATATCCAAAGACTTATATATCCTTATTTGTCTCATAAAAAAGTCAATAATACAAATTTGACTTCATATATCTCAATTTACATCTAACTGCATCCAAATGAGCTTTTTGGGTATCTGTATCAACTAACTAACAAGGCTAACTACATAACTTAAGTTTGGCTGCCTGATAGTCTTGTAAATTAGACTCTCTACTACCCTCCTAAACATAGTAGTCTTCTATCATATCTTCAACATCAGTACTTAACTTCACATTTTATAAAATTGTATTAAAATAGGCTTACATACTATCGTACCATACTTCAACAACATATCCAAGCCATACTATCTTTGGGACAACCATATACCATCATTACATTTAATTAGGTCAATACCAAAAAAGTACCTTAGCTTACCCAAATCCTTCATCTCAAACTTCTTCAAATGGTTCTTAACATTTACAATTCCACTATCACTATTACTTGTAATAATCAAATCGTCCCTATAGATGACTACGATAATCAAACCTATATCTTTCTTTCTCACATAAAGTGAGTGATCAACATCAGAAAACATAAAAGCCAATGTTGACAAGATACTCTTAGATCTTGTCAAATCATGCTCTAGGTGTCTACTTTGGCCCATAGAGCACTTTCTTTAACCTACACAAATATGTGGTATACCTAAATCCTCCTAACGTGTTGCTTATTCCATATACATCTCTTGTTACAATTCACCATGCAAAAATTCATTCTTTGCATCCATTTGTTATAAACTCCAACCTTTGGATATTTTCCTCTAATGCAATCATTTTCTCATCCATTGAGTTGCATCCCAATGAGCATGGCCAACAACATCCCCAAAATAAGTGGGCTTAACATCCTCAACCACCTTTACCATATAAGCATAATGATGAGCTACATATTCTTCAAAACCAAATCTTTTAATAGTATATTCGACCCTGTTAAACCTGCATACCATTGGATCACTCAGTGGAGTCTTTACAGTATATTATCACTTTGTGAGAGAGAAGATACTTGCAAGTGAGATGGACTTGGTATATGTCAACACACAAGATTAGATACTTGACATTTTCACAAAGGAATTAGGTGTAAAGAAGCTTAAAATTTTTGAAGTTTACTTGGAGTTGCAAATGTATAGTTGAGATTGAGAGGGAGTGTTGAGATACCAACCTCAACACGTATGGACATTGATAATGAACCCTATGGATAGATGGATTTGCACATTTATACTTAGCATATCAATGGTCATTATGATCCTCACATAGTCATTAACTTATCACTTATTATATTTAGTTTGTTGCACCTACATACAACTGACATAATTATAGTACTAGTCGATTAATATAGTTATTTGACTTAGTAGGCCACTTTCTTCACATTGTATCTTGTCTATACTTTGTATACATTATATTGTGTAAAGAAGAAGAATAAGAAACTAGCAAGTGAACTTTTTGGACTCAATCTCTCCTCTTGTATTCTTGAGTGAGCTTGTTGTTATGTGTATAGTGTGTGTTTGGCATAGCAGCTCAAGCAAGTCTCCCTACCATGTGATTCGTGATATCTTCCACATGTATAATCTTCCTTTCTCAATGTAGGTGCTCTTTGCAACAACCTTTTAAGCTTTCTCATTGCCTTTGTATGCATTAAATACAATTGATTTTTTTCCCCTTTCTTAAATCGATTGATAAAGTGCTTTGCAATATGTGCAAAGTGTGTAATCCATATGAGATACAACATAAAGCTCCCAAAAAATTTTCTACTTCTGAAAGTGATATGAAAATCTTATCCTGATGCCAGGAGGCACATTCCATAGTGGATTCCGTGAGACCACGATGGATTCCGTGAGGTTTTGCAGTGGATTTTGTAAAACTATATTTATTTGTCAAGGCTTGTACACAAGATGGATTCCTTGTGCAAGAAGTTGATGTGGACGCCTGCCCTTTTCGGGTGTCATGTTAATTTAATGTACACATGGGTGATTCCATAGCGTGTGATTCTACAAAATACATATTTAAATTAATGGACATTTATGAATTTAGAGTGCACTCGTATTAAATTAAGGTTAGGATAGAGTTTCAACCTATTTATTTATTTTGTAGCTGAACACTACTATATATTTACTTTTATCACTTTAATTTTATTATTTTCTAACAATTGTGAATGCTTCAGTTAATGTATAGAGCAGACAACGGTGGCATTGGGAAGCATAGGGCAATAGTGTATATTCAAATTACCTAGAAAAAATTATCATTTTTTATGGACACACGTCTTATAATTAAAAGCATGGTACTAATATTTATTTAAGTGTGCTTATTTATTGAAGTGCTTGATAAATATTTATTATTTTGTATGCGTATGGGCGCACGATTTAAATATTTCATTATTGGACATTGTATTTGGGCACAGTTCGCGACTTTTGGGCTGTCCAACCACTTTATTCTTTATTTGGACAAAAGTAAATACAAAAGCTAAAGCATGCTTATTGTAAAATTAGGTTTTTTTGAGATTTTAGATGAATAAATTTATAAATACATGCCTTGTGAAGCGCTCACACAAGGCATGGGGAGAGATTGTACCCGATTTATTTTTTTGCCTCATGTCGTGCAAATCTTCTTTCTTATTTTTTGAGCTTAAGTAGAGTTCTTTGTTCTTGGGGACCTTCTGGTGCTTGCTACGTATGCATCCAAAATCCATTTCAGTACCAGTGGTATCAAAGCAAAGTTGAGATCAAGGGCTTTCAATTACTTACCATCTCGCGCGAAGGCGAAGCTCCTAGAATGAAAGGTATCTACAGTCAATCTCGTGATAAACTGTCAACACCAGCGTGTTCCTGGTGGTGAAGAACCCCCTACTATACTGTTGGATCACGAAGGACCACTCTTTGACGATGGAGGATCACTTTCAAAGCTCCCTTATTGACACATTTTTTCTCAATTAGCAAAGAAGAAAGATAAGTCAATTGAAGTTTAAAAGCTTAATAAGCTTTATAAAAAAAGCTTAAACACTCCAAATTTCATCATGAGCAGCGGCAATATGATTAGAACAGCGTTGACGTCAGCCAGAACGTGCCGTCGTCCTATTGAAATCCAAAAAAAAATCATATAACCCCAAACTAGTTCTGCAACTCCAGCAAGCCCATATTCATATCTGCACTCTAACAGAGCTAATTTCTAGCAAACAGATTGCTATACACAGTCTACAAGGACGAAGTATTTGTTGGAAAAATGACTTCATCAATTTTTGTACTTGTAAAAATAAGAAAGATTGCAAAAAGCCATATTTTTTAAAAAAAAGCAAGCCTTATAAACCTAACTTTGAGCAACACTTATTTCGCTAATAAGATTTTGAGTATGTGAGGTTGTTTGAAATTTTGTAGAATGTCCAATAAAAAAATGCTAGATTTTGTGGTCGAAGGTGATTTACTAGAACCAACAGTGGAGCAAAAATTGGACCTAATTATGATGTAGATTCAAGAGGAAGGAACAACATGTTAAGCTTTGCAAGCTCAACTGGCTACTCTTTTACGATCTACTGTCGATCAAGATGGACGGCAACCCGACGATGTTGTATGACGTATAATCAATGCGACACTTGAAGCACAATCTATCAGGAAATAAGCCAAGATAAGTAAAAGAAATTTCAAATTCGGTACTTTTAATGGGCTACGTGATGGAAAAACTATTCTCACTTTTATCAGTCATTTTGATGATTATTTCCATGAAGAACGGTATATCAAAAAAGACAATCTCAAGTGTGTCACTAACCATCTAGTGAACAGAGCATCGTTATGATGGACTGTTGTCCACAAGAGTATTGATTGTCCTACTACTTGGGAGGTTTTTCAAAAGAAATTTTTGCAAAATTTTCTTCCACCTCAATTCCATGAAAAAACAATCAAATAGTGGAATCTTCTGCAACAAAGAGATCGTGAGCCTATTTTGCAATACATTGAGCATTTTTGGAATACCTTATTGCAACTTTGAATGCTTGAAGACGTATCTGAGGCGGTCCACAAGCACAAGTTTATGTCTGGTTTGCTTGGTCACTTCTATGCGGAGGTGAACATGTTCAAGCCAACGATGAATTGTCAATCCAAAAAGCCAATTGTTCACATCAACTACTTGGGAGCTACTGAAGATGAAGACCATGAAAAAATGCCAAATTTCATGGAAGACAATGATGATATCGATACTATTTTAGATACTTTACCAAGTATACCAAATCCTCATTTATTATTAACGATGAAATGTCTTGCGTATAGTAAAAACAATATTATTTTACATGATAATGAGAGCACACATGATTCTATTTCTGCAAAGTTGGCCAAAGAATTGAATTTACATACTGTTCCAACTCATTATCACATAAAGGTTGCATTCTTAGGTACTAGATACAATGGTACACAAGAAGTTCATGATTTAGAAATTAAAACTGGTGATTACGTTGAGCGCAGAAATTTCTTGGTTGTACCTTTGCAATCTGGTGATATTATTTTAGGAATGCCTTGTCGTCATAAATGTAATCCTGATTTCTTCCATACATTTAATGAAAATTCATTCTAACGAAAAACAAATCACATTACATGGAATGCACACATTTGATCATTTTTCATTGCTTAGTCACACACAGGCTAAACGTGTATTAAGAAAAGGTAGCAAATCATACTTAGTATGCATGAATGAAATTGAAGCTAAGGAAAATCAGATGCATCCTAGGCACACATAATTTCTTTCACAATTTAAAGATTGTTTTACTGCTGACTTACCACCTGGTTTACCACCTACACGTCCTGAAGATCATAAAATAGACTTAATTCTTGGTTCTCAACCACTATGTAAAGCACCTTATAGACACAATCAAATTGAACAAAAAGAAATCCAAGTTCAAGTTGAAGAATTATTAACCCGAGAACTCATTAGGCCCAGTAGTTCTCCTTTTGGTACACTTGTCCTATTAGTTAAGAAGAAAAATAATACATATAGAATGTGCATTGATTATTGTGCCCTAAACAAGATCATTGTTAAGAATAGATATTCGATCTCTAGTGTAGACGACCTCATGGGTAAACTACAAGGGGCCACAATATTTAGTAAGATAGATCTCAAATATGAATATCATCAAGTACGATTGGACACACTTGATATTTTCAAAATTGCATTTAGAACTCAATTTGGTCATTATGAATTCCTTGTTATGCCTTTTGGTTTGACTAATGTACTAGCTACATTTAGTCATATGATGAATCACATATTTTTGAAGCATCAATATTGTAATTTTTTCTTTGATGATATATTGGTTTTCAGTAAAAATGAGAATGAGCATTATAAACATTTATCTTTGGTTTTCAAATTATTGAAAGAGAAACAATTATATGCTAACCGTGAAAAGAGTAAAATTTTCTAAACCCACATTGAATACTTAGGATATTTTTTTTCTTTTGATAGTATTCAAGTTGATCCTAAAAAGATGAAAGCAATTTTGAATTGGCCAATCCCTAGAAATGCGCATGAATTACATTATTTTCTAGGTCTTGCTAGCTTTTACAAAAAAATTGTGAGAAATTTTTCATTGCTTGCATTACCTTTGATAAAATTGTTAAAGAAAAGTATTGTATATCATTGGTCTGATAAATCAGCAAATGTCTTTTGATTTGCCCCTGTTTTGCAATTACCTGACTTTAATAGACCATTCTTCCTAGTAGTCATTGATGCTAGTGGATTTAGGATAGGGGCTGTCCTTATGCAAAATTCACATCCCATAGCCTATTCTAGCTATAAACTTAAACCCTCTAAGCTGAAATATTCTACTTATGATAAGGAATTGTTAGCTGTAGCACAAGCTTTACGTCAATGGAAACACTATTTAATGGGATCTGAATTCATGATCAAAACGGACCAACAAAGTATCAAATATCTCCTCAGCCAGCCACAAATCTGTGACCGTTATATTAAATGGACTGCTTTTATTCAAAGTTTTCATCCACTTATCCAATATCAACCTGGAAAAGAGAATGCTGTTGCCGATGCCTTAAGTAGAAGACCAAGTATCCATAATATATCCGTTATATCTTTTGATTCTCTTATTCCAATGAAAGATACTTATGATCAAGTCCCCATTTTCCAAGCTGATCAGACTAAATTAGTTGCAAATAACTAGATTCCAATAGATTCATTGTCTTATTCTGATGGATTTATATTTTATGAGAAAAGATTGTGTGTAGTTATTCATTTTAGATCATTTGTGTTGCATGAAATTCATTGTTCCCCATATCAAGGCCATAGAGGTATCATTTCTACCTTACGTACATTGGTTGAAGATTTTTATTAGCAACAGATGGAATATGATGTTTTTAACTTTGTATTTGATTGTTTAGTTTGTTAAAGAGTTAAGTGACACCATGGTAAGCAATATGGTTTGTTAATGCCTATACCAATTCCTAAACGACCATGGGAACATATTTCAATGGATTTTATAACTGGTTTTCCTAACACCCAAGTCAATCATGATATGATTTAGACCATTGTAGACCGATTTAGCAGACAAGAATATTTCATTCCATGTAAGAAAACATTAACTGCATCTCAAGATACACAATTGTTTTTGAAGGCTGTTTTCACTAACCATGGTTTGCCAAAAGTTATTATTTCAGATCGTGATTCTAGATTTTACAATAACTTTTGGACCACTTTGTTTGCTAATTTAGGTACAAAGATTGATTTTTTATTTGCATTTCATCCTAAAACAAATGGGTAAACAGAACCTACTAACAGTACAATATTAGATCTTTTGCGTACATACACAATTTCAAAACCACAAACATGGGATTCACACTTGCATTTACTTCAGTTTGCATACAATAATATAATGCACACAGCTATACAGAAAGCACCTTTTGAAATCATTTATGGATATAGATTGCCTACACTTGTTACATCATTGTCAAACAAAGTTAAAGCTGTTGATGATATTGCCAATATGCATGCTACTATTTTTACTGAAGTTAAAGACATGATTGCGAAAGCCCAACAATCATACACTAAACAAGCTAACAAGAAAAGAAAAGCTATGAGTTTCAAAGTTGATGATTATGTTTTGGTTACACATTGAAATAGAAGATTACAAAGTGTTAAGAAGCACTGTGTTGTTAAGTTAGCCCCTAGATTTTATGGACCTTTCAAGATCATTCACAAAATCAATGACAATGCATTTAAATTAGAACTACCCGAATACTGAAAAATCCACAATACTTTTCATATCAGTTTATTATGACCTATTAGAGGCCAATTACCTGTTCACCCTATCTATGAAAACCCTCCTTTGTTAGAAGAAGAAACTGAAATCCTTGAATCTAAAAGTATTCTAGACACTGACTTTATGACTACTAGAACTTGTCGTAGATACTCTAGATATTTGGTTAAGTTTAAAAATCATCATATTGAAGAGGCCCAATGGATGCACGCCCGTGACCTAAGTGCTTATCCCTCACTGCTCGCTCCACATTAAGCTAATAGAAATTGAGGACAATTACTATTCTACCCTGGGGCTATGATGCTAGGAGGCATATTCCACGGTGGATTCCGTGAGACTACGGTGAATTCCATGAGGTGGATTCCGTAAAACTATATTTATTTGGTGGGGCTTGTACACAAGTTAGATTCCTTATGCAAGAAGTTGATCTTTTTGGACATGTCCTTTTTGGGTGTCATGTTAATTTAACATGCATGTGGGTGATTCCATAGCACGTGATTAGCTAAAGCATGCTTATTGTAAAATTGGGCTATTTTTGAGCTTTGAGATGAATAAATTTATAAATACATGCCTTGTGAAGCGCTCACACAAGGCATGGGGAGAGATTGTATCCAATTTGTCTTTGTGCCTTATGTTGTGCAAATCTTCTTTCTTGTTTTTTGAGCTTAAGTAGAGTTCTTTGTTCTTGGGGACTTTCGGGTACTTGCTATGTATGCATCCAACATCTAATTTGTGCATCATGTCCATTCTCTCAATAGCATCCATCTTACACTTGGAGATGGTTTTCTTCTATACGGATCGCACATGTGACCCATAATCAAGACCTCCTTTACCCTCTCAAGATAAATTGTCTTGAAAGAGTGAGATTCACCTCTTCTAATCTAGTCAAGATTGTCAAAACTACAATGGGAATGAGATTGGCTTTGATAGCTTAGCAACAAACTCTTAAATATGCCAAATAACCCCACATGGACACTGGCCAAGAGTGTTTGGGTATTATAAATAATTGTTTTTATTGTTGTGTTTGTAGATATAATTTTGGATTGGTGGTGGCTTAATCACTCATTGCTTGGGTATCCATGGTCCTATTCTAGAGATCTTTGTTGTATAGACTATGATAAGTCATTATCATTATATCATTGTATTGTATCAAATCACCCATGATCTTAGAGAGGATGCTAGTAGTATCGTCAGCTCATGTATGAGTTTGGGCATGTGGTTTATTGGGTCAGATATTGTAGTGATTTTTAGGCATTATTCATATGTCATGATTATGGTGATTTTAGCAAATGATGTCCTTGCAGCCATATCTTCCAATTTTTTCTACATGCCACCATTTCCAAACCCTGGGGCTATGAGGCTAGGAGGCATATTCCATGGTGGATTCCATGAGACTACGGTGAATTCCGTGAGGTGGATTTCATAAAACTATATTTATTTGCTAGGGCTCGTACACAAGTTGGATTGCTTGTGCGAGAAGTTGATCTTTTTGGGCCTGTCCTTTTTGGGTGTCATGTTAATTTAATATGCATGTGGGTGATTCCATAGCATGTGATTAGCTAAAGCATGGTTATTATAAAATTGGGCTATTTTTGAGCTTTGAGATGAATAAATTTATAAATACATGCCTTGTGAAGTGCTCACACAAGGCATGGGGAGAGATTGTATCCAATTTGTCTTTTTGCCTTATGTTGTGCAAATCTTCTTTCTTGTTTTTTGAGCTTAAGTAGAGTTCTTTGTTCTTAGGGACCTTCTGGTACTCACTATGTATGCATCCAACATCTGATTTTCGCACCATATCCATTCTCTCAATAGCATCCATCTTGCACTTGGAGATGATTTTCTTCTATACGGATCACACATGTAACCCATAATCAAGACCTCCTTTACCCTCTCAAGATGAATTGTCTTGAAAGAGTGAGATTTACCTCTTCTAATCTAGTCAAGATTGTCAGAACTACAATGGGCATGACATTGGCTTTGATATCTTAGCAACAAACTCCTAAATATTGCAAATAACCCCACACGGACACTAGCCAAGAGTGTTTGGGTATTATAAATAATTGTTCTTATTGTTGTGTTTGTAGATATAATTTTGGATTGCAATCTGACCAATTCTCTCTCTTGACTCCAAGTAAGAAGTTTTTCATACATTTGTGATTATTTCACCTCAAATTACATATATAAAGGGCACTCTATAACGGACTATTATGGCCCCTATGGCTCTTTTGCACCCTAGGGATTGGCCCAAGGATGCACTGTCTAAAATATATAAAACATTATAATAGACTTCTCTTGATATTTATCACTTCAAGAGACTTTTTATAACCTCACATAATCTTTTCCCCAAGAATAAACATACTAACCTATGATTAAGGATCCTCTTCCACTCCACGTAGGTCAATAGGTTTTTCAAGAAATTGTTATGCATCTAGGAGGTTTAGTCTGATACCATATTTTTATGCTCTTTCTATAAAATGTGAAATTCTCCAAAGTGCACAAACAAAACTAAAAACAACATCATGTTTCATGTATACAATCATGTCTTTTTATGCTTTTCCCTATACGTATTGCAACAATGTAGAAGACAGCATTGAGAAAACCCCTTCTACTATCTTCCTAACAATAAAAATTGACCTATATACACCAGAAAAAGATCAGAAAAGCATCACATTTAATCTCATTTTCTCCTTCTCACCACCCCCTATTGACAGATTTTGCAAGCATTGTCAAGTATTTCAAAAATATATTGGTAATTTTTACTTAGCAAAAAGAATAGTTTATATGTATATATACCATTCATTTCTTGCCATTTTCGAATAAAACGATACTTACAATAAGATACTCCATAAACTCACTTTATTTTTTATGATTTTGGGATCGCTTAGGTAGCCCATTGATGCTTCACACATTCATTTACAACCATCTTTACGCTCCTTCATTCCATTGCAAATACGATCTCATGTTCTGACACCCCTTTCTCCTCTCCCTCTTTGATCATATAAATAGCCATTTATATGGTGAGAGACAAAGATGAGAGAAAGATTAAAATTTGATCTTTTGATAGAATGCATTATTTTCACCATTTTTTGCAATGATGGAGAGCAAATAATTGAAAGACATCATAGCCAGAAGTGCTCCATGAATTATGAACATTAGAAAAACTAAAATTCCTTGGATTTTGGGATCACTTTGGTAGCCCGCTGATGCTTTACACAATCATTAACAACCATCTCTATGCTTTTTCATTCCATTGCTTATATAGTCTCGCATGGATACTTTTTGACAAGTTTATGCTTGGAATCTAAGCACATTCCCACATACTTTTGTTAGATTGTAGGGTTAATCCAAGAACAAAGTTAGGAGCTCTCCCATCAATACATTGTTTAGCAATTCTTTCAATGACCTAAGAAAAACAACACACCTACATGAAATTCAATTCCTCCCCAATGGGGAATTCTTTGCTGCCACCATTTTAACCACCTATATAAAGCTTGAATGTTATAATTGTTTACATGTTTTTCCCACCAATCTTGATAGCAAAAGTGTGACGTGAGGCATGTTGACTTGTTGTTTCTAGCCTCCATGCTTCACAAATTTCAATGTGATGCATTTGTTTATCTATAGTGATTCATTTCTTGGTATACCTTTGTAAACTTTGCTCCCAATGAAAAGGACAAGAGTGCTCCCTCCCCTTCAATATATTATGCGGTTATCAATGGTATACAACCCTTTGCTACCAACCAATTCACACTTATCTCATTGAACATGAATCCACCAAAGTCGGGAGGATCACGGCCACATCAAACCATGATGGAATTAAAATTTCTCCAAAACAAGATTTGAGACTCTTCATCCCCTTTAAATTTACATATTGTAATCACTTGCAATGCTCTCACGCTAGTTGATGATTGAGACATTAGCATAATATTTGCTAGCAACAATTCAATTTCAATATAAGCTATAATAATGTGACCACATACCCGAGATCATAAACAAAACAACATATTGTTGCCCACCCATCAACCCTATGGGTGTGATTGAAGTGCGACCATGCACTTCCTAGATGTCGAGTTCTTGTGGAAGGGAATTGCATCTCCAGCCAAGTGTTGTAATGAAGAGATGGAAATCTCCAGAGTACCTTCACGATGTGCTTTGAAAAGATTCAGCGTTGTGAGGAAAGCTAGTATGTGACTGCTAAATTGGACATGAACGGAGACTAGAGGAGGAGGTAGGGCTGATTCAGCCACTCGTTTTAAGCGTTGCCTTTAAATTATGATAGGAGAGATAGGATCAAGATCCTCAATGACAACATCAGAGTGTTCAATTGGGGGAAGAGCTTCTAGTGGTTCAACTATCAAGGTAGGAACTTTTGTCAAAGGGGTGACATATGCCAGAAAGACAGAAAGCTAGGAACCAAATGTAACATTAGTTACATTACCCCTTGTGGCTTTGATAAAGTGTTGATCCATTTTTTACAAAAGGTAGGAAATCCAATCAATAGTTATGCCTTTCAACACCATTCTAGAAGCTGTAAAAAAACTCCTTTGAAAGGTAATTAGAGGGTGTCTTGGCAGGCATAAACCTAACCTAAAGGAACTGGCAGAGCTTCTTCTACATAAGATTGGAGATCATGGAGACATTGCTACAAGAAGTAGTAAGAACCTTCTTGGGATCCAACACATCTTGTGTCTACTTCTGCAACAATTTAAGGATATCCTCATTCAAGAACAGTTGTCGAGCAGTAGGAAAAGAGTCTCCCCAATAGGGTAAAGAGAGAGCCTTGCCTAAACTTTTAGGCTTCAATTATGCTTTTGTACCCAAGGATACTTGCAACAAATTGTAGGACCATGATCTTCAGGCTATTTTTATGGGCAGGACCAAACCTCTTACTATAAGAGGCTAGAAACTGATCACAAGTATCAATATTCTCTGGAATGAGTGGTAATGAGAGTGCGATGAACTTGGCTAAGCCTGCTTTGCCAATAAGTTTGGACTCCAACAATAAAGAATAATCATGAGACACCAATGGGATGTACTGGACTAAAGGAGGAGCTTGAGGTGCCATTCAGATAGATTACACACACACCACATACACACAAACAATCACAACGAATGCCTACAAAACAATAGGATAACCATAAATAAGAGATTGACCAGAATAAATACTCACAAACGTGACTCATCGATTGACCACTCCAAACAATCCACATCTTAGAAAAAATTGGGCATGACCTCTACACATATGCAACCAAAAGCTTCATGCGATGCAAGACAAAAAAAAACACCCTGAATCTTTGTATCAGGAAGAAAAGAAAGCTACAGACCGTATCCGTAATCGTGTCATAGCAACCAAACCATAATACAACAACCCACTCAAGACATGATCACAACTAATGTAATCAAATTGGACAATAGAAACAACTCGAAAGATTGCACGTGCCCATTCCACGAAGCCCATTTATTAAAGAGGAGAAAAAGTGCAGTGATGGGAATTAGTTTAATGAATTGTTCATTTTAAGAAATTATTTAAAATTGGGTGAAATTTTATTAGGTATTAAACCTTTTTAAAAAAACGGTGATTCCTTCTTAAAATGTTAATTATAACTTAATAGGGTGAAGCAGTGCGTTAAACGAAACTCGGACTCCGTTTCCTTGATTGAGGTCTCTAAATGCAAACTCATTGATTAAAAATTTATGGTGTGTTGAACACTTTTTATTTAGTGCGTGCACTTATGACGGCGGATTCATTTTTAAATAAACCTAGATGTGTCTGTAGCGCACAAAGTGCGTGCTAAGTGAACAGCTAGTCTATTTTAATTATTAAAAAAAGGTGTGTTTGGTGCAAGTGCGCATGGAAAAGTGGGTGATTAAAGTGTATTTGAAGAATTAATCGTAGTTGTGGGGTGACAAAAAATTTATAAAGTAGGAAATATAAAAAATAAATACCTTGAAAGAATGTATATGCAAGAAACTAAATGCGCATGGATCAGTCCCAAGATGTAATGAGTCCAAAAAAACAAAAGTCATTAACTAGAAAAAAATGGAACACCTTTTTAAAAAAAATGAAATATCAAAGCAAAGTTAGTGTGGTTCTATTTGGTTTGTTTAGTTGTGATTAGTGTTTGTGTGTTGTTGTTATTTATCTAAATTTTTAATGTTTCTCTCTCTCTCTCTCTCTCTCTATATATATATATATATATATATATATATATATATATATATATATATATCTATCTCCAATTGTGATTGAAATAGTATCAAAGATGAAAAATATTAAAAAGAAGGTTGTTGAGACTTTTTAGGAATTTACTAGCCATTTTTCAAAAAAATTGATAAATTTTCAAGTATTTTAACATTTGAAAATGATTTCCAATGAACAAAAAAAATCATTAAGTGATGAGTTAAGAAGTTGAATATCTATTTATCATTCATTAGCATAAGCAAAGGGATCAGACTTTTTTTAATATTTTTTTGGGATTAATTTTTTATTTTTATGAATTTTTAATAAATTTTATTCAATTTTAAATATTTTTTAAAGGAATTATTGAGTTTTGAATTTTTAAAAATTAGCTACCATCTTTTCAATTTTGAAAAAGATTGTTAAAAATCCCCAATTTGTCATAGAATTATTTTTCTATTTTATTGAAATTTTAATGATTTTTTAGGGATTTGTTTGTATTTTTATGTGGTTTGAGGGTTTTGGACAGTTTTGTAATTAGAAATAGGGGTACCCAATCACATGTGAACAGTCGCGTGTGAACGGATGATACGCACCACCGCACGGATAAGACCGAACGCATGTCCTCACGCGTGAACACTCACAAGTAGCTTTCAACACGACATGACAACTCCCACGCACGCGCACGAACACCCGCAAGCGGTGTTATGGTATGATTAAGGTGTGGGATACTCATTTTTTTCAAAAATTGAGGGAAAGGAGTGGCGGTGGCAGGGTTGTCTGTGGGAATGGAGGGGTCTACAGGAACAGGGGCTAAGAGGGGGGAAGTGAGGATGAAGAAGAAGAAGAAGAAGAAGAAGAAGAAGAGAAGGAAGAAGCAGGAGAGGAGGAAGAAGAAGAAGCAAAGAGAGAGAGAGAGAGGGGGGAGGTGAGAGAAAGAGGGAAGAACCAGGGAAGGGGTGTCGAGGAGAGAGAAAGAGGGGAACAGAGAGAAGAAGAGAGGGAGAGAAGAAAGAAGAAGAGGGAAGAGAGAGAGGAGGGAAGGGGTGGTTACGAACGGGAGAGGGGGGGAATGGTTGTTTGTTTTTTTTTAAAAATTAATTGATGTTTTGTTTTTTTGTGGTGTTTTTTTTGTTTTGGTTTTGTTTGTTTTTAAAAAAGTTAAAGAAGAAAGAAACCCCTCTCGTCCTGCATGCAACGACAGGCGCGAGGGTAAAAAAATTTTCAATGTTGGGATTGAAACGACAGATAAGGTGTCTGTGTGAACGAAGGACGACCTCGCGGATGCAAAGACGCACATCCAAACCTGAAAACACGGATGGTACGTGTGAAAGAGGAAAAAAACACGAGGCACGCAAAACATACAAAAATTAATACCAAAAAATGCGTCCACCGGAATAAAGTGTGAAAAAAAGGAAAAGTAGGCAAGACAATGTGTCGGGACTGGTCAAACACTTCAAAACGCGGTTCCAACTGGGATAGGACCCATTCACATGGAAAAACCCACAAAAATACACTTGAAACAGGACATAAAATGGAATATGGAGGGAGATATAAGTCGAAACCCGACGAGATGAAAAGAAAAAAGGTCCGCAATGAGGTGTGGGACTCGATATATATAGGAAAACATGATTTTTGGGAAGGTAAAGCGCATTCACATGGGAAAATAATAAAAACGCAGCGGCTACTGGACGTGGAAATTAATTGTGGAAGATATGTGCATTAGAAGCAAAGACAATAAAAAGGAAAAATGTCATGACAAGTGTAGATGACATGGCAATTAGGTCAAAATGCATTTTCGGGGACATGAAGAGACGTTCACATGAAAAAATGATAAAAAGGGGCCCTGAAACACATATACAAATTAATAACAAAAAATCCAAAGGTCAAACTGATGGGACCTCAAATGGGTTGGCAATGGCTATAGCACTAGCAGGACCTCATACTCATAATAGACAAACACACCCTCATGGCCTCGCGGGCCAGGAGCGTCAATCTGCTGCTCAAGGAAGAACTGCCCTAAAGCCTAATCTATGTGTTTATAGTTTTATAGTTTTTGTAGTCCAACATTTCCCTTTCTATAAACTCCACAGAGGGAGAACCCATATACATTGGCAATAAATGCCATGATAATCACATACATGGGAGGCAACCTCTTGGTGGAAACACCGCGGCCTCACTGCAGCTCTCCTATATCGCAAGGATTAGCCCCTTAATGCGTTGCTCAACATATAGAACAAACGAACAAACTCCACTCTTTCATTTTTCAAGTAATCCATGAGATACCATGTTTCCTTTCCAAATAATCCCACAAGAAACGAATGTCTATTCTATGGCTTAGGATGCCTTTCCACACTCAAACGTGGGTCATTGTCATTGAAAACAGGTACTATGCATCCACGTTTTTTTTCTGATACCATAATTAGCATGCACATGCAAAGTGAATGATTCTAAAGTGCTCAAACATAATTTTAAATCAGAAATGTGCTGTGCACAACCAATATTTCAAATGCTTATTCCCTAACCCATTGCGGCGATGTAAGGATAGCATCGAGATAACAATCGTGCTACTATCCTCTTAATAAAAATACCACGAAACTCTATGTCATGATGTGCATCAGAAAATCAGCAACGTCTTTGTCTTTTGCTTTAGCTTTTTCGGATTTCTCACCTTCGTTTGTTTGAGGGTTAACATTACCCCCCTCCTAGACGAGTGCCAGTCCCATGGCACTCACCCTCGTAGGTAGCAGGTTGTAGCATGCACTGAAGACGTGGGTGGCAAGGACGCCTGTGGTTTCCATGGAGGAGTGTAGGTGGTGGTGTGGAAGAAGGTCCTGGGGGCCTGTTGGTGGCCAAGTTGGCTGGTGGAAGGTTGTTGGAGTTGGTGGTAGGGCTATTCTGTGTGGGGATTGCATTGATGGCCAGCATAAGTGTTGGTTTGTTGGGGATTCTGCACATGACGATTCTTTGCGGGCTTGTCGAAGGGAAAGGGATAAGCATTCAGAGTTGGGTGTTGATGAAGAGCGAACGACACTTTCGTTGGAGTCTTCAACACCTGTAATTGAAAACCTCTCATGTGGTCTCTTCCTAAGGGTAGTGCTAGTCTTCTCTATTGTGCAGAAGACATAGTGCAATTAGTTTGGGAGACAGGTCGAACTCTAAGCAAGCTGAGAGTATTGTCCTGCACTTGAGGACCCAAACTGTGTACATACTTCGGTGCATGTATTATGTGAGTGCTTGTGCATACTTAGATATTACTTAGTTAGAAGACTGTCGGCCTGGTTCCTTGTATAGCAATGGGTCAGTGAAGCAAGGGGCTAAGTTGATGGAAAATTTTTCAATGAGGACGGGGAGTACACTTGGAGATTGCTTGAGACATCATTACGGTCTTCTCAAGGCAATGTAGCATAATTGAGCTCCTTGATGTCTTAGCTGTTGGTAGCTAGTGGCTACTTGTAGTGCTTGGAACGTATGGTGTACTTTTCCATTGTCTTTCAAGCCTTGCTTACCACTGTTGATTGTAATGGCATTGAGATGGTGCAAAAGAATTGTGCAAGTGGTTCAGGGTGACAGGTCTAACCATAGGCGAAGCGAGCTCCCTAGGTATGTCCTGCCCTTAATGTGCCCTGAACAATTGTGGGGGATGCACAAAGGGCTAGGGGATTAGGGACGGAGCCAGCCGACCAAGGTCACTGGACGTACCTAATTTGAGGATCCCTAGGTGTGGTGCTGTGATCGTGTGTCCTTTTTTCTTTTTCTTTTTCTTTTTCTCCTTTTCTTTTTTTTTTGGTGGAAAAAATGAATACAATCAATGCCATACATTGAGGCTGTTAGCCTTTCATTTGGATTGAGAAATGTTGGGATTCAAAGGCTATGAAGAATTGATATTACAGAGATGATTGTGTCACCAACCTTGATGCTAGAGGAACTGTTGTTGAGATGAAGAGATACACTTGAGCTTTTGCAAACCTCTTTGTAACATGTGAGACATCGAACAATTGAGGTAGCACTTGGAGTGAGCTATGCATGGACAAGGGCAGAGCAACTTGCGAATTGAATCCTGGATGATGAAGAGATGTTGACCCTTGTTGAGAGCGTGGCTCCTGCCCGAACATAGAGTTTAGCCAAGAAGGAGGAGGTAATCGATGATTATGCTTTGGCCATGCTCAGGTGCCATATGTGCTTTTTCTGTAGAGGTGTCCTTGGGTTCTCATCCAGTGGCATTTCCGTCGTGACTTTTGGTTCTTGGTATTCCTGTCACTTCCTCCATAGGGTTGGTGGTCTTGTGGTGACTTGGATATCAACCGCTTCTAGACCTTGACCTGTGTCATTCTGCATCCACTTGTCACTTTGTGAGAGTATATGCTCACTTGCGTTAAGTACATTGAACCAATGCAATCCTGTTAAGACATAATTTTTTAGAATGCTATGATGCCTATCTCATTACTTGTTAAGATCGCATACATGAACGGTAGGTGAAGGAAGTGTGTACAAGTGGGGATCTTGCCCCTTTACTCATTAAGAACAAAAAGGTATGGCATGATGACTTATCAAGCTTCTTGTACATCATAGTGGCTTAGTCGATAGGTACTAGGCGGGGTGAGTCTGGTTGGCTAGGCGACCGGGGCCATTGCTAGTGCGGGGCTCCTGTGAGGTTGGGTAGGAAACATGTTGGCTGGGACATGAATGGTGTAGTCCCGGGCCACGACCATTTCCAAAATGTCTTTAAACAGTTCATTAAATTCTTCCATGTCCGGGGCCGCCTTTTCTGCCCTTGAGCATCTGGTGCCCGAGCGTACGTTGGGGGTTTGTGCCACTGGTGTTGCCACATTGTGTGCGCCTCCTTGAGCATCCACTCCCCTAGCCCGCGGATTCTTCGGCCTTCGTCCGGGGCTATGTCGCTTGGGGCTGCGTTTCTTGGCGTACCTTTTAAGAGTGGGTACGTAGTGGATCAACGGAGGGGTGTGTGCTGCATGTTCCTGTCGGCTGCGGAGAGCGTCCTTGCAAGCTAGCTGCCCTTGGTTCTCCATGTTTTCCTTGCGGGGGCCTGTAAGATGCGAATCAAGGATTAGGATTTGTCACATGAAAGACCCTTCATATGTAAGGGATTATAGTGCAGATTATCAAGTGCATAGGACAAGAAGGGGAGGGGTGGGGCATGTTGTGCTTGTTGTAGAGGGATGGCCCCCGTGATGTATATTTAGTCTCCTACAATTAGCCGATCTTGGTTCACGCCGAGTTACGTCGGCTGGCGGTCATGGATTTAGGCAGGGCAGGATAGACCAGAAAGGGGGAAAGGTGTATAGAAAGGGACAATACCCCATCTACACCATCAGAGTCATTGGTCAAGGCTTCCTATGGCGGTAATGAGGGGTGCATGCCCTTCACTTGGAGGTGGGAATGGTCACACGACCTTTAAAATTGTGATGAGAGGAGGACCTGAGGAGCTTAGCCTGTCAAACCCAACTCTTCTCCCTGCGCTTGACTATCATTGCTTGTGTATGTTGATAGTATCTATACGTGGTGACACAAAAATCAGTGTTTATTTATATACACATTTATGAATCCATGTCACTTCACGAGGATAAGAACCAATTATAGAACTCGGGATTGTACTGGAGCGTGGCACACGCATCTAGTATTCGTGGCAGCTTACTTAATACCGATAGATATTTTGCCACATTGAGCAGCATGGAACCTTGTCCGAGTCTACTAGCAATGTGTAACTCTTCCTCAGTGAGAACCTTATCAATCAAAGGGCTCTCTAGGCTAGTTCCAGCTAAGTCCACACCCCGAATGCCAGTTAGCACTCGAAGGGAAGTTGGTGCCACATAGGTTGTGTCCCTTTGGGATCGCCATTTGGCCAATCGCTCCTCAGAGACTGTCATGATCTGAGCCCCTAGTTCGGCCATTACAATGCGGCTTTCGCACCAACGCTGCTCAAATTGACTCTGGCCTACTGACAGTCGCTTTAGTTGCTCTATGTCTACGAGATTCGGTCGGTAGAGCACTTCATTGAACGCGATGATTAAGCACAGTTTGTCAACCTCCTCGTCAGCGATGAGTCACATGCGTTGATGCAGGAGCCTGTCGTAGTGCTCGTTAAGATGTTCTTGCTCTTCCCAGGATAGAGGAAAGGGCAAGTAATCTCTAAGTTGCTCCTTGGGGATTGTGCCCATGTTCGCAAGGACATAGACACGTGCGACCACCTTGAGCTAGCGTCCAACTCAGTTAAGCATTCTGTGACACTTCTATGTTCAACGAGGGCTTGCTCGGTTGCTATCTCATGCAAAGTTCTAAGAGTTTCCTTAGGCCTTAGCATGGCTGGGGGCTCAGGCCTAGATGAGCAAGATTGGTCAACGCTAGGATTTCTTATGCTCTTGGGGTTCTCATGTTTCTCCTGAGATTTTGCTGCTATTTTGTCATGGTTCTTCTCGGATGTGACTGATATAGATTTATCACCCTGTTGTGACAACGTTGTATCCACTCTTGATTGATCAATGTAAGTTTTGTTGTCAGTGGATAGAGTGTTGCAAGCAGCTGTTGATTTTTCAAAGCACACAGATGTGTCTGAGGTTTCACCGCTATTAGGAGAGGCATCAGTGGGTTCATTGGTGGATGGACTCAATGCTTCATTCATTAGCTCTCCAGCGCCCTTCGTCTCAATGTTCTTGGGGTCCACAACCACCTGCAACTGTTGTTGTTTTCGTTGTTTTCTCCTCTTTTTCTTGGTCAGTGCAGGTGCATCTAACGGCTCAGGACCTTGGGCTAGATCAACCGCTGATGTGTCCTCATGGGACCTAGTTGTGGCCTGTGGAATAGCCTTACTAGGTTGCGTGGATACAACTATCTCCCTTTTGGGGGAGTCTAGCTCTTCAGCCAACTCCTTTGTGTTTAACTCCTCCAGCCTAGGCTTTAGGCACTTTGAAAGTGTTGGAGTTTTCGAGGAAGTTGGTTGCGACACCTCCTCCAGAGGTAAACTACTAAGGACACGTTCCACATAGGGCATTGTCACGGCCAAGGGCTGTGACCCCCTGATTGGAAGTAGTAGCAGCTAGTTTAGTGGGCTGGCTACCCTTAGTGGATTGCAGTGTCAGGTCCTTAGGACGATAGGAAGTGGTCGCATCCTCTGTTGCCCTTTGAGCGTTTGTCTGTGTAGATCGGGCATGAGTTGATCTGGTCACATTGGGTTGCACACGCATATCCTTGGACCGAGAGCTATAGATGGCGTTTTGGAAGCTTAGATGGAGATAGAGATTGGAATTGAGCAGTTTTCCTCGACAACCGCTGTTGTGCTTCCTGTGTCCGTTTGGAAAAAGAGGATGTAGGAGATCTAGGACTCTTAGGTGGACTTGGCACTGGCTGAATGATTTGCTCAAGGCTATTAGACGATTGTGCCATTTTCTTGGTTGAGCGAGCAGCCTTGCCATGAGCAATGTTATGCCTATGATGCTTGTTCTCCCCTTGGGGAATCAAAGGCTCTTGGGGCACTAATGATTTTTGTGCATGCTCAATGGCTACATATGACATCTGTCTATTTAGCATGCTAGGATGAGGCTCTTTCTTTTGAACAATCATGTCTTGTTTCTTGCCTCGAGACCTAGAGTTTCTCTTAGATTCCCTCCTGTGCTTCGTTGCTTTTGATGCACTCTGGCCTTCAGCTGATAGAAGTGGTTTAGCAAGGGATTTTGGTACCCAAATCCATCGGTTACCTGCGTAGTACCCTTGAGCACATAGCAATGCTTTGGATATCCATCGCGGCGTTGTGCTGACCCTCCATCGATGCCTGTGTCTATAAGGCTTGGGCTTCTTTTGGGGTCTTCTACGATATTTGTAAGTCTAAAGCCCATCCTTGGCATTGTCTCTTGACCTTCTTGTTCCAGGCCTAGCCACACTCACTGGTTCCTGTTATTCGGCATGTGCTTGTATTAACTCTTCCAACAAGTCCTTGCTCTCGTCAGCAGGCTTGCTATTATGTCAGCAGCTTGCTTGCCTTTCTCTCGAGGTTCGATGGGGTCACCCTTGCTAAAGGTTGTGACTATCCTCACACTCGGTAGCGTCAGGCGTATCCTGTGAGCTACGTAGTCAGCCTCACATTTGGTCGCCCTTTTGAAGGGTCTTCCTAGGAGGGTTTCTTTCCCGCAGCTAGCACTATTTGGAGGAACATGAAATAGGATAGGCAAGCTTTCTGTTTCAATTGTCGCAAGGATTTTGCACTTCCCTATGAGTGCTTGTGGGTGTCCCCCATAAGGGCTAAGAGTTGCACTAGTCGATGTGAGCTCTGGTTGGCCTAGTAGGGTCCATGATTCATAGGCCAAGATATTAAAATCTGCTCCTTCATCAATTAGAGCATCGATACTATGTTCTTGTTTTGCGGTGAGTTTGACCCTAAGATAAGCAGGTGGTACTATGTCTTCATCTTCCGGGTCTTGGCTTGTAAATTTAAGCATTCTAACAGATGCCTTTGAGTCCCTAACTGCATAGTCAGACGTGGATTCTCTACTGAGGTCTTGGGTCGTTTGTGCAGCGCTGCTCAAGGTACATCTCTCGTCAAGAGTGTCATGTCTAGTCATCTTGGCATTTGTAGCTTGCTGATGTTGCATTTCACTCTGACTAGACATGGTATGAACACAATGTCTTTGTGTTCTTGTGATGTGGCCTTTTTTCCCTTGATGGCTAGATTGGCCCATTGATGTTCTAGGGTCTCTGTTTGTCTCTATTCGGGTACAGGCTTTTGGTTACTCTTTTGCAAGTGAGAATCCATGCTCGTGTAGAGCCATTACTTCACTAGGGTCCAATTTGGAGGACTTGTCACGACGCGCATTTTCTCTCCAACCTACTTGGGGGAGGTGCGGAGGGGGCAGAGCTCCTTCTACGGGGGTCCGGGGGGGCAGTCCCCCCGGCCCGTAGGGCTGTTACGGTAAACAACATGCGCAATTTGGAGGACCGTTTATAGTCAAATTTTGAACTACTTGCTCTAAGTTTCAGCCCAGTGATCGATCTATGATATGGTTTCGGCTGTGCATGGTTTCTCAGTTAATTTCACTGTCTTCAGGTTAAAATTTGAGAAAATCTAAATTCGGCCCAACAGGTCCGAATTACAGGGGCCGGATGCCCGATTCGGACCGTCCGAGGGCCGAGTAGGAAGGGCCGAATGTGACTCGTCCGAATGCCAAATTCGGCTAGTCCGAATCTAGATGTTCAAGGGCCAAGTCGACTGAGGCGAGTGGGTCGCTCAGACGGGCCAAGTCAAGTGGTCCAAGTGGTGGTGGGCCGAGGGTCGATTCTGGGACTCGGCCCAGAATCGCTGTCACTCGGACACGCCGAGCGTGGCGCGTTTTTTATCGGCGTGATGATAAATTGCCCGAATCACACAATTCAGGTCACGGCCTATCATACATATCTCGAGATCAAAGCTATGGATGGAGGGAAAGAGTTGTATATACTTGGAATAGCCAATAAACTCCAAAATGCAAATCGGAAAGCAAATCAAATCCTCTTTTCCTGTTTTGACAACAGAAACCCTAATGTTGATTTTCTTTGTTTTTCTTTGTTTTCTCCTACTCTAATGCATCCAAATCACAAAGTAAATACCTACACTACTCCATCTCACAACATAAACCTCAAACAAAACAAAAACCTACTTGCCAAGGAGATCGAATACCATCTTTAACCCCCTCACTTCCTACCTATCTCAAGCACCACTTCGGGGAAACCCTTACTTTGATGCTCGATTCGAAGCGCCCAAGCGCTCAAGGCTTGAATCCGTTGGTCCCGGCAATGGAACCAAAATGTGGGAGCTTTCACTCAACCGCCAAGACCCACGGACCGCTTATTGTTTCAAGCATTCCAAGCCGAGCACTAATGGCTACCTCTCACATAACTGACGCATCATCCATATCTACGGGTGTAGTGAGCTTACCTCCGTGCCGTTCGAGTTACCTCCTCTCCCGCGCACTCCGGTGGCTCCACGATCCAAGTGCAAGCTTCAAGCAAGCTCGATCCTCCCGCTCCAAGCTCCAAGCTCCATTGCCGCGAGCAAGATAAGAGAAGAGAAGAGAAGAGAAGAAGAGAGGAGAAGATGGAGAGCTTCTCCTCCTTGGTCCCTCACCCTCACACACTCACTCCCTCACACTCTCACACTCCCTCTCTCAAGCACAAGCTCAAGCAAGCAAGAACAAGAAGAAGAAGAAGAAGAGGAGAGCTACTTTTGGCCACACACAAGAATGAGCTTCTCATTCACTTTTCAACTTTATATACAAAACCCTAAATCCCTTTTGGGCTGTCATCCCCTTTGCCCCTTTTTTACATGACCGGCCATAGCCTAGGCCCTTTTTCCCATTGTCCTTCTATCTTCCTAGCTTCCTTTCCACCACCCGTCTACATTTACAAATTGCACGGGTGAGAGCCCGGCGCTCCTTGAATTAAACCATGATGCGCTTGCGCTCTTTTACAAAAGTTTTGACTTGCGCTTTTCCTTGTGCGCCTTTCTCCCTTATTTAGGACTCTTCTCCTTGTGCGTCTTTGTCTTCTATTTCTCTTTGCCTTTGCCTTTGTCTTTGTCTTCTACTTTAGCTTTTTCGGATTTCTCACCTTCGTTTGTTTGAGGGTTAACAACGGCTCTACTAGTTGATTTGCAGGGAGTAGAATTTAAAAATAAGGTTAATCTTAATAAGATTAAACCTTATTATTTCTAAGTATGCTAATACGAAAAAGGATTGCAGGTCCATGCTGGAGCTGATTTGAGACCTGCAAAAGAGCTTAAAGCTGGTTGATGGGGCGGTTCATTCCTTATTTGGAGCATCGATATCTGGAGCAGAGATACCATCAGGGGAAACTTATCTGGTGGAGCAAAGGATACAAAGTGATTGAGCAAGAAGACAGGACCTTTGTGTGGGAGATCAAAGTCTTCTACCATCACTGCTTACGAATGTTGACAAGTATCCCTGTTGAGTTTAATGAAGAAGGCGGGATGGAGCCGTCAGTTCATCCTCTCAACATGTTAAATTTTGACTATCATAATTACGAATAGAGGAGTTCCTGATGACAGGCTATGTAAACCCATTGTGGACATACACATTATATTTTGATGGAGCGTCCAGGGGCCCTAATAAAAAAGGGAGTGTTGGAGTAGTAATCCGAGATCCTCAACGTAGAGTTACGATGAAGTTAGCTGCTTATCTTGAGGTAGGATTCACTAACAATATAGCGGAGTATAAAGCCTTGATTATGGGACTGCTTTTTGCCAAATAAGGTGGTCATCGATGGTTGTTAGTAAAAGGGGATTCTTAGTTGATCTTGAATCAGCTAGATGGGACATACATAGTGCGGAATCCCATCCTTTGTATGTATCATCGAATTGCGATGACCCTACTTGAGGAGTTTGAGAGAGTGTCTTTTCAACTGATTCCATGTTACTGGAATCAGTTTGCGGATTCACTGGCAAATCTTGCTTATGAAGAAGACATTTTCTTCAACTATGGTCCTAGTTTGGATATTGCTATCAATAATGAGACGGGACCCAGTCGCTTGTGGGGAATGTTATCAGAGCATACAATATATGGTAGGCGATGGTTGATATGGGTGATGCAAAGAGTAGCCGAGACCAATCTACCATTGTTATCCTGGACCCATAGGCTGATTAGACAACATGTTATGCATACATCTCTTGGTATATATGCAGGAGGGATGGGTCATAATCTTATGCATTTAGCTTAGGGTTGTGAGTACTATTTTTCCTTCTTGTAAAGGATCATATTATTGTATATCTGTACTATTTCGGGGAGGGATGTGTAGGTGCTATGCTGCTTTATTTCGTTAGGCCGAGAGGGCCGATCAATTTTTTTAGTGAAATGTTTTATTTCATTAGGCCAAGAGGGCCAGTCGTCTGTTTAGTACAGGTGAGGTTAATGGTTTCTTGTTTTAGTCCTGTGCTAGACAGGTTTAAAGAAGAGCTTGGAAGGAGCCTATGTCGCGTGGAAGCTTCTCGTCGCCCTATCCAGGTGATATCTCTCCTTTACGAGTAACATGTTTTTATGTTATATGTGTCTGTGTACTTGTAGGGGATTTTCTTTTCTTGTTGGGGACTGGCGTCCAAGGCATGAAGTCCCAGGTTTAGGTTAGGCATGTATGAGGGAGGTCTAAGTAGTTGTTGCCTCATGTAAAGACATTGCCAGACATCAAAAGACTTGTTTTAGGAAGTAGTCCTAGTGATCTTGTTCTGCTAGCCTGCTAGGCAGCCGTTCTAGGAATTCTTGTTAGTTGTGAGGTAGTTAGAGAAGCCTGTCGAAGGATAATGATGATGATAGAGGAAAAGAAACCCTGAATATCTCAAAGAAAATAAATATATACAAAGGTGTGTAAAAAGGGGTTCTAATCCCTATAAAAATAGAAATGAAATGAAATGAAAATTTATAAGCAGTTGATCATCGTCTTGCGAAGGCCTGGTAGGTTCCTGGGGATGAGTCAGACCCGGGGCCAATGCCTTGTCTTCCTAGGGATGGCGTCTTGTTGGAAAAGAAGAAATTAAGGAAGGTTGGAGCGAAAATAAAAGTGAGCATCAGAAAAGGATTAAGTGTCGCCTTGCGAGGGCTTGGTAGGTTCTTGGGTACCGAGACAGGACCTGAGGCTGATGCCCTATTCTCCTTGGGTCACTACTCTCAGCTCCCTTCTTTTTACACGCCCGAGTATGGAAGAATAAAAGCTTAAAAGCAGAAATGTGCCAAAAGAAAATACTTCTTGATCAGGCTATAGGAGTCCTCGCCTAGTAGGAGCTCCTGGTTGTGTTGTCCTTAGTTAGGAAGGTAGTTTAGACCACCACTTAGGATGACCTATTTGATAGTTTTTTTTAGTTTATCCGTGTTGGAGCAGTAGGTTAGTGACTAGCTTTGGACCTTTTATCAGATTCTGCTAGGCCTACTCCTTGTGGATTTCATGCCTTGGTTTTGTTAGAGGGTAGGGTGAGCATTGAGTTGTGTTTTTATATGTATCTATTTTGTATCAGCTTGATGCTTCCTTTGGTTGTTTTGTGCAGATCTGTTGTGGGATTCGATGGGCTGAGTCACCCTATCCCATGGTCACTAATGAGAGCAGAGTTTTGAGCCCAGGATGTGCCTAAAATTTGCCAAAAAATCTAGAATTTAGGGAAAAAATATTTAACATCGAAGGCGGCGGCTGCAGCTAGGACGATTTTAAGCACCAAGTGAAAGACAGCTTTTAAAATGTGCCCGAGTGACACTTGCAGATTTTTGATAATTTTTCAACTACCGTGCAGGATGTCAGGAGTTGCCAGTTAGTGCGGGATATCAAGCCAGACGCGTAGGATTTTTCAGAGCTTGAATCGGAGTCCGGACGAGGAAGGGGCCACAAATTGGCCAAGATATGAAAAGGTGGCCACATTTAGGACCAAAGGGGGGGTGCCCTTTGGGAACACCTTTGACCCCCCTCTCTAATTTTTGGATGAAAAAAAATGTGGATGAAGAAGATGAAGATGGCAGCAGCATGCAGGCGCAAAATGCGCCATCATCCTCTCTCCTCATGATTGGGGGCTGAATGTAAGCCATGGAACCAACATTACCCGTCAACTTCTCCCTCTTGGCTGATCTTATCGCCTGTCTTCGTGCGAGGAATGGCTATCTGGATGAAGAGAAGAGATTTTAGTCTTTCTCTCTCCTCCCTCTCTCTCTTCTCTATGGGCTGTTCATGTGTACCATCTTGATGGAGGAACTGGAGAAGAAAAATGAAGAAAGTGGTGATGAAGATTGATGGAGATGCTGAAGATTGAAGTGCAACATTGAATTGAGAGCAATGGAGGCTCTGTTTGCTAGTTATCCAGTCATTAAAGGCGTCTCGGGTTACGTAAAAATATGGTATGACTATTTTTATGAAAAAAATGAAGGATTTTTTATAGTTTATGATGATAATTATGTTATTATTGGATGAAAATTTGTGTGAGTGCTGTTTGCATTATGAGTAATTGCTGTGTATCAGAAAGTATTGGTTTTGCAATGATTTACATGCTTTATTTAATTCATGTAAACCTGAAATGCGGTTTTTAAGTGGCAAAATGGTAGTTTTTCTGTTTCGGGTGGGTAAAGATGTTCCCATGGGGGGAGCATGGAAGATAAATTGAATGTTAGTATGTTGAAGTGATTGGAACAAGAAAAACTAGAAAATAGCATATTTTATTGCCAAATAAATCAAGAAAATGGAGAAAATAAGGAAAAAAATAGAAATACGTCTTGCAAAAATAAGAAAAAATATAATGATTGTTTGTGGATGTGTGGTAGTGGCAAAGCATGAGGTTTGGCCTCAGTTTGCCCTATCTCTTTGTTAAATTTTATGATTTATCGCTTTTTATACATCAAAACATGACAAAATGAACCTCTACACCTATGCAACGAAAGCAATACCTAAACGTAGGGGGTTGGGATGTTTGAATGGTGGGATTTGCGTGCTGATTGTTGCTAATTTTCTAATGCACATCATGTCATAGAGTTCGTGGTATGTTAATTAAGAGGATAGTAGCACGAGTGTCATCTCAGTGCTATACTTTCATCGTCGCAACGGGTTAGTGAATAAGCATGGAAAAGCTTGGTTGTGTACCACATGTGGCTGATTTGAAAATGATGTTTGAGCACTTTAGAATCATTCACCTTTGCATGTGCATGACGATCATGGTATCAGGAATATAAAAGCTGGATGCATAGCACATGTTTTCAATGACAATGACCCACGTTTGAGTGTGGAAAGGCATCCTAAGCCGTAGGATAGACGTTCGTTTCTTGGGGGACTATTTGGAGAGGGAACATGGTATCTCCTGGATTACTTTCGAAATGAAGAGTGGAGTTTGTTCGTTTATTTTATATGTTGAGCAGTGCATCAAGGGGCTAATCCCTGCAATGTAGGAGAGTTGCAGTAGGGCCGCGGTGTTTCTACCAAGAGGTTGCCTCCCATGTATGTGATTATCGTGGTATTTATGGCCAGTATGTGTAAGGGTTCTCCCTCTGTGGAGTTTATAGAAAGGGAAATGTTGGACTATACAACTATAAATGCATAGATTAGCCTTTAGGGCAGTTTGTCCTTTAGCATAAGATAGATGCTCTTGGTATGCGAGGCCATGAGGGTGTGTTTGTTTGTTATGAGTATGAGGTCTGGCTAGTGCCATAGCCAGTGCCGGCCCATTTCAGGTCCCATTACTTTGATCGTCTATCCGTCGTTCCATTGGCCTAACAATTTGATTGGGCATTGGTTGTTGACTCACAGGAACAACATTAGGGTTCGAAACTTGGCCTCCAACATTTGGTGGAGCCAACTAACTAGCCATTGGCATAGTCACATTGGGAGGAGCTGGCAGCAAAGGTACATTTTGAACCATGCTTCCTCTCCCATTAGGGTTATTCATAGGCATCCCTTGACTTTCGTTTGTCAATGGTAAATTACCTCCAGGTACTAAATCCGCATTAAGATTTATTCGAGAGGAGTAGTTCGTTTGTAATCGTGACTCTACTCCTTCTGCCCGCATGATGGTGGTGTCTATATCAGCCAAAGCCACACTACTCAATTGTGCCTGAATATTGAAATCCAATCCATGCAAGAAGTATTGCAATTGGGCAGCCGGCGAAATGGGAATGTAAGTTTGTAACTTACGAAACACTTCCTTAAGCTTCTTGGCATAAGCTTTCACATTCTTATGGGGGTCTTGGCGTGTTACATTCAAAATACACAACCAGTATTGGCCACCTCTTTCAGGGGTATATTCTTCTCGAAAAGCTGCGTAAAATTGGTCAATTGTGGTTATGGTTCCAGTCTCTATGCTATGATACCATACTGCAGCCCTTCCTTTCAATGTCATGTTAAAGAACATCATAAGATATCTCTCATCTTGGATGGGATAATTAAACATTAGTCTTTGGAATTCACAGATGTGAAACTCCGCATCTTCTTCGGCTAACCCATTAAAAATAGGCAAAGGCACTCCTAAAGCTGGCAGATCCGGCGTCCCTGCAGGAATTGCAATGGGTTGTGCCATGATGACAATTGGATTAACAATAGGAGTTTAGACTGATGAGATCACACCCCCACTTGAAGTGGGTTGACTTGGTAGAAGAGAGGAAGAACTTGAGCTTCCTCCTGCACCTAAAGGACTACGTGTAACAGTTGGGTTACTTAGACCACTACCTCTTATGCGTATCGGGCTACTCCTTTGAGGAGAATAGCGACTTACAATCTCCAACCACCGTCTAGCCCTCTCAGCACATTCTGCTTTTTGTATTTCGGCTTGACGGTCCTTGTCAGAGGACATAAACCAACTTTTTGGTCCCTAAAAACCCTAGATTCAAGAATCACCACTTGTTGGTAGCTCTCGGCAAACGCACCACTGATGGGACCTCAAATGGGCCGGCACTAGCTATAGCACTAGCTGGACCTCATACTCATAACAGACAAACATACCCTCACGGCCTCGCAGGCCAGGAGCGTCAATCTGTTGCTCAAGGACGAACTGCCCTAAAGCCTAATCTATGCGTTTATAGTTTTATAGTTTTTGTAGTCCAAAGTTTCCCTTTCTATAAACTCCACAGAGGGAGAACCCATACACAATGGCAATAAATTCCACGATAATCACATACATGGGAGGCAACCTCTCGGTGGAAACACCGCGGCCTCACTACAGCTCTCCTACATCGCGCAGGCATTAGCCCCTTGATGCACTGCTCAACATACAGAACAAAGGAACAAACTCTACTCTTTCATTTTCCAAGTAATCCAAGAGATACCATGTTTCCTTTCCAAATAATCCCACAAGAAACGAACGTCTATCCTACGGCTTAGGATGCCTTTCCACACTCAAACGTGGGTCATTGTCATTGAAAACATGTGCTATGCATCCAGGTTTTTTTTTCTGATACCATGATTAGTATGCACATGAAAAGTGAATGATTCTAAAGTGCTCAAATATAATTTTAAATAAAAAATGTGTTGTGCACAACTAGGCTTTCAAATGCTTATTCCCTAACCCGTTGCGACGATGTAAGGATAGCACCAAGATAACACTCGTGCTACTATCCTCTTAATAAAAATACAACGAAACTCTATGTCATGATGTACATCAGAAAATCAGCAACAATCAGCACGCAAATCACACCATTCAAACATCCCAACCCCCTACGTTTAGGTATTGCTTTCATTGCATAGGTGTAGAGGCTCATTTTGTCATGTTTTGATGTATAAAAAGCGATAAATTACAAACTTTGACAGGGAGATAGGGCAAACTAAGGTTGAACCTCATGCTTTGCCACTACCACACATCCACAAACAATCATTATATTTTTCCTTATTTTTGTAAGATGTATTTCTATTTTTTCTCTTATTTTCCCATTTTCTTGATTTATTTGGTAATAAAATATGCTATGTTCTAGTTTTTCTTATTCCAATCACTTCAGCATACTAACATTTAATTTATCTTCCATATTCCCCCCATGGGAATACCTTTTACCTACCCGAAACAGAGAAACTACCATTTTACCACTTAAAGGCCGCATTTCGGGTTTACGGGAATTAAATAGAGCATGTAAATCATTGCAAAATCAAGATTTTTTGATACACAGAAATTACTCATGATGCAAATAGCACACAAACAAATTTTCATCCAATAAGAACATAATTATCATCATAAACTATCAAAAATCCTTCATTTTCTTCATAAAAATGGTCATACCGTGTTTTTACGTAACCCGAGACGCCTTGAATGACTGCATAACCAGAAAATGGAGACTCCATTGCTTTCAATCCAATGCTGCTCATCAATCTTCAGCATCTCCATCAATCTCCATCTCCATTTCCTTCATTCTCCCTTCCCGGTTCCTCCTTCAAGATGGTACACATGAACAGCCCATAGAGGGGAGAGAAAGGGAGGAGAGAGAAAGACTAGATTCAGTTCTCTTCATCCGGACAGCCATTCCTCGCGCGAAGACTAGCAATATGATCAGCCAAGAGGGAGAAGTTGAGCCCCAATGTTGGTTCTATAGGTTGCTTTCAGCCTGACAATCATGCATCATGAGGGGGGAGCACATTTTTCGGCCGCCTGTTCACGTCGCCATCTCCTTTCTCTTCACATTTTTTTTTCATCAAATTTGACGGGGGGGGGGGGGGAGGGGGCGCAGTTAAAATCCCTAAAGGGCACCCCCCCTTTGGTCCTCTCAATGTGCACCTCTTCAAATCTTGGCCAAGTTGGCCTCTTCCTCATCCGGGCTCCGTTTCAGCCTTTGAAAAATCCTGCGCGTCCGTCTTGTCATCACGCACTGACTGGCAGCTCTTGACATCCTACACTCCACTCTCACAAACAGGGCGGCGGACTAAAAAGGAATAATGGGCAAGAAGGTGATTCGAACAAGGCTATCAAATTAGAAGAAAGTTTCGAGGAGAAGAGGGCAGGTTTGCATGGGAAAAAGAATGAAAAGACGCATGAAAAAGACACGAAAATACACAAAAATTAAGAACGGACAAACCGTCCCACAAGATGACTAGCTGTAAAAAGAAAAAATGGCAAGTGGAAGGTATATGTCAGGGCGGTCATATCCATTGGCGATTCTGAAGCAAAAAGGGCACATTCACATGGGAACATGTCAAGGTAACGTAAAATTCTTCAAAATTGAATACCTTTGGAACCATTGATCAGAAGAGGGGGATTGTAAAAAGAAAAAGTATACCATTCAAAGGAACGAATAGGGCTATCAAGTTGGATGTGGGTTTCGGTGAATATAGGATAGGTTCACATGGAAACTCGGTAAATCAAGGGGGATAAAGAGAAATGGGGGAGGAACGTTTGCAATGAGTGGGTGGTGAAGGGACCCCATCAGGGTAAAATCGGGTCATGGCATGACTACATGATCAAAATCAAGATGTATATGAGTATATGCCTCCTAAACGTGCAAGGACGCATCCCCACACTTAAGACTTTAACATGAAGGGTGAACCAAGCAACACAGACCTAAGACTTGACATGCGACTGGTCGGTGACATCCCCACACTTAAAACATGACCATCACTTGAAAACAGAAAAAGAAATAGGGTTAGAAACACTTGACCCGATTTTTACAGATACTCGATAGTGATTGTTGATGGCACACGTGGTATCACACTCGTTTGCAGAAGGAACCAAAGAATTTTTATAGCACACATCCAATATGGCAGAGACCACGCAGCAGCACCCAGGGAGGTAGCTCTGTGTAGAACTGCGTTGGTGATGATGAAGGGTTTAATATTCAGCTCATTGTCACTCACGGAGGAGAATGAAAGAACAGTCGCTCGCCCCAACTCCCACATTGCTCAATGAATAATCATGGGAACCCAAAACTCACACCCAATTTAGAATGGAACAAGGGGGAAATGATTCAAAGGGAGTATGCCAATGTGCAAAGTTAATGTGGCAATAGTGTGTTCCAACCTGCCTAGCATAGGTGCAATAAGGCAGGCCAGGGAGCATGATAGTATAGTGCACAGAACAGAGTGACGTGTCTTGTGATGGTGGCAAAGACCCATCCTGTGTGTGCATAGGGAAAACGGAATGTAGCTGACTCCAAGGTGTGTCGTAACGTCCCTTAATCTTCACCTCTCGATAGTTGATTGAGGAGATACTAGTCACACTCATCCTCCCTTTGTCCCTCTGTTGAAAGATACAGGATGGCAGCCCAACATTCCTGAAACCCATTGATGTAATCCTCATGGTCACTTGTGCGAAGGGTGTATGCCTTGTGGGCAATTGATGGTGCAACTATGCATCTTGCCATGTGTCAGCATACGGTGCGAGAAGGAAGGCCAGGGAGCCTTATAGTGACATGCATAGGAGCAATTTTGGGGTTTGTGCATTGAGAGGCCCATTGCCTATGCGTGAAACACTCCATTCACACATGTCACCTCTCTATTGAATATCAAGGGCAAGGACTGGTCACTCACCCCACCCTCTGTCTCACACTCTATTGATGAATACAGAGGGCAGCCCATATCACATCCTCATCCGGTTAGGATGAAAGCTCACGACACTCTAAGTTTGTCGAGGAAGATCAACTTTGTTTGTTGAAGGTGTCAATGTAGATTGGTTGATGAAGAAGCCTACCTAGGGAGGTAGTCAACAAGATTAGCACTGGGATTACATGTTGGAAACGACGTCTATTAGAGGAATCATAAGCACTGGAGAGGTTACGTGATTTAGTGCACCAAGGGAGCTCATTCAAAAATTTCGTATGTAAGAGTTCAGCTAGAGGTTCAGCGATCCTGGACTATGGGGTGTTACCACCTTTTCCATAGCCAGCTTCCCATCCAAGGGTGTGTGTGCTACCTTGTCTTGGAACGAGGCCTATTATGACAGGGAATTGCTTCCTTTTCTCCCGTAACAGTTTTAATTTATTTTTCTTTTTTTTTCCTTTTCTTTTTATTTTCCCTATTCTCGAGGGTGTTTTCACCTTTTCTCGAAGAATAGGTCGGCATGAAAGGGACTGAAGTCCTTTTCTCCCATATTCAATATACTTTTATTTTTATTTTTTCCTTTTTCTTATTGTCTTTGAATTGTTGAATGGCAGGGATGCCATATATCAAAACCATCCTCGCCACCTCTATTGCATCAGACTGAAAGAAAACCAAGGGGGAGGGGAAGGTGGCTACAAGGGGCTATCAGGACAAAACCATATCATCAGGATCATCAAGAGGGTTATCAGGAGCATTAGGTAAAGCCATCTCGATCATTGTGCAAAGAGTAAGGAACCATTGACGGTGATTTTTAGGATCCACAGGGGGGTAATACTTCTTGAGGCGATAGCCATTAATAAGGAAGGGATCATCGGAAGTCCGGACTTGCCATTCGGATTGACGGTAAGTACCTTATCAGGGCCCATCCAGCATTGTTAAAGCTTGCTTGGAAACTTGCCAAATCAAAAATCATAAGCGCCAAGTCGCCTTCCTTGAACTCCTTTTGCTTAATGAAGTTATCATGATAGACCTTTCTGCGAACTTGCGTGGCTTCCATGCACTATAGGGCTATCCTACTAATCTCATTGAGACACTCCAAGTGCAAGAGATGGTGTTGCAGATACTCGTCATCTCCCAAGCATTCCTTGATGGCCACGCGCAGAGAGGGTAGCTCGAGTTCAACAGGAAAGATGGCTTTTGTTCCATACACCAACTAGAAAGGAGTTTGTCCTGTAGTTGCCTTATGGGAGGTTGTGTATGCCTAGAGGGCCTCTAAAAGTTGATCATCCCAATCTCGATGATATGTGGCTGTCGTTCTTGTTAGAATCAAGAAGAGGATGCGATTGGTAACTTTGACTTGGCCATTGGCTCTAGGGTAATAAGGGGTGGACTTATAGTGACAAATCTTGTACAGTTCTATCAACTCTTCCATGATCTTGTTAAGGAAGTGGGTACCTCGGTCACACTGACAAGCTCTAGGGGACGGACAAAATGGGTGATGATGTTCTCGTATAGGAACAAGGCCACACTATTACCATTGTCCCACTTCAGAGCTTTAGCTTCACACCACTTTGTTAGTCTGTATAGACCAAGTTTTATCTATTCTGCTGCCTTCTAGTTGGTGGATCAATTGGGCCCACGAAATCAATTCCCCACTTCTCGAACGGCTTTAGGGAAAGAATGGGTTGCAAGGCATGGCACCGGATTTGGTAGGCTTTCCCATTCACTAATAGGTATCAAACCATTTGCAGTAATCATTGGCATCCTTATAGAGGGTCGGCCAACAATATCCTACAAGGAAGGTCTTCTAGATGTTTCTTCTCTTGCAAAGTGTCCACCACATGGCTCGTAATGGCATGCTTTCAATACTATACCAATTTCTTCTCCTGCAACACATCTTTGCAAGACTTCATCCTTGCCTTTCTTATACAAAGCACCTCGTAACAGGGCGTAGGGGACTGATTCCAATAGAAGCTTCTTCTTCTCATAGATTGAGATGTTAGGAGGATACTATTGGGTTCTAGGAGGTTGGCTATGTCTGTGTACCATGGGGTAACTCTTTCGACTAGAAACAAGGAAGTATCAGGAAGGTCTAGATCATCTTGCTCGTCTTCACCATCACTTTGAGGGATGTAGCAGGAACTTTTGGCACATGGTAGGATGTGAAGTTGGCCTTCCTCACTAAATTCAAGCGTGAAGGATTTGAAGAGCGTATGCGAGAGTAGTTCATGACTCTAAGTTAGTCCTCTAGAGAAAGAGTACAAGCTTATGTCTCGCGAATGGAATTCATACTGAAGAGATGGACCAATCATCATTTGGATGAAGGCATCCAAAAATGAGTATTTCTCAAAACCTACAACCAAAAGTTCACAAATTTGTAGAATTGAAAAGACCAATTAATCTACAAGCTGCAGTGGAAGGTGCAAGACTGTATGATGATGTTGAATCAAGGTTGTCAATGATATTAGGAATAGGAGTCTTACCTTCTCCCATGCCAAGAATGGTATACCCACCAAATGCAGTTCCAAGGACAATTCCCTATCCCTACCCCCAAATGCAAACAGTGCCACAATACAATGCACCTAATCCACAGTGGCCACTGCAATTGACAATGCCTCAAATGATGGTTCAACCACAACAACATTGGCCTTAAACAATTCCTCCAATGATGACTCAACAACAATGGAACCCTACCAACTGGAATCAACAACCCCAAGTCTCAACAGGAGCTCTAAATCAAAACCAGAATAGAGGACCTCATGGATCAACCCAACCAATGTATGCAATAATCACAGAACCTTTCCAAAACCCTACTACAAGTACTCCAAGAGGTGAAAATCTCAAAAGGTTGCCTGTCCAACTCAGTCGCAAGTATCAAGAAAGAGCTTATCAATGTGATTACAAAACACCTACAGACGCTGAAGGTGAATACTGCCAATATATCCACTCCTGCGGGAGGTGGGAGAGATGTGATGTGTTCTAGTACATGGGACAGAAAGTGCCATCAAGAGGGACATTTAGCCATTGAATGTACCCAAAAACTAACCATTCTTGGAGCCTTTTGTTCATATTGTTTAAGGAAGAACCATACAAATGATATCTCCTCTCTGAAACAGATGCACGAATGAAGAAAGAAAGATCAAGATGCAAGATTCAACTTGTTGGAATAAAAAATCACAACGCAGGATATTGGACCAAAGCCTAGGGAATTCGGTCCTAATTTTGGTCCAAGGAGGTTTCCCTTTTATAGTTACAGAGGAGGATAGTCTCACAGTGGTCAGAGATCAGAAGTGGAGTGTTACAAATGTGGACAAAACGGTCATTTCTCACCAAATTGTTCAAACCCTAGAAGGTCTATGGATTACAAGCCCTTATGCAGTTGATGCAAAGGAGAAGGCCACATTGCAAAAGATTTTCTAAGTCTAGCCCTTGTGAAATCTACCACTGATACCCAATAGAAAACCCAAGAATCCACTTCCAATTTGGTAGAATTAGAAGTGGCCACAATAACACATGCAAAGAAAGGAGAATCCATATTTCCAAAAGAGAACATTCCCTCTGCCAAGACTGGGAAGTTTAATCTTCCTAGGGAGAAACAAAACAATGCAATACAGAACAATGAAGTACAAAGAACTACAGAGCCACAGAGAGCCATAGAGATAGTTGCAGAGAAAGGACTAGAGGTCTACGAAAAAGAGGATGTTAAAGTACCTCCTCATGAAGAAGAAGTGCAGATATTGCCATTCCTAAAAGAAAAAGGGAAGATAAAAGTGGGCGTGGCCCCATTCCCCAGTCAATTGGAAAATCCTCTGGATCCTATCAAAGAGTATGATTTGGTCAAAGACCTAGACACTTTTAAACCAAACTTAATATTCTAACATTTGCTGATGTTGTCTCCTAGCTGTCAAAAGAAATTTAAAAGCATATTAACAAGAAGAAGAGGCCCAAGAATTGTTCCCTCCGTGGTGACCAAGTCCAACAGAGCCTTAGAACCCGTAAAGGAAGTAGATGTCGCTAATGCCTTCTTAGATCCTGGAACCCCAAAGATTGACATATGGATTGAAGGGTGCTTTATTGTAGATGCATTGATTGATGGAGGCTCATGAGGCATGCAACCTACATCGTGGCTTATAAGATTGGCAAACCAAAGTAGAATCAAACTGTTGGGCGTTCTCCCATATGTAAAGACAACCCTCGTAGGAAGAGACTATTGATTGGCATATTTGGTTGTTAAACCAAATTCTTACAGGACCTCATACCCTCTGTTGTTGGGAAGACCTTGGCTTTTTGAGCAAGAGCAAGGACGGGGACTAGTTCAAAAGAACCCTAACCCTCGGAAGAGGACCCAACAAAGTGGTGTTGAAGTTGTATGGATCACAAAAAGGCAATGGATCCACGTCCATCAAAGTTGTAACCGACTCCAATGAAGTAATGGCTTTTGAATCCACCTTTGACAACAAGATAGAAGCATGGATGTACTATTCTCCCTGTTACATGGCAGTCACAGAGACAAAGTTAGAGATAGAGATGGAGACAAGAGTAGAGACAGAGACAGAAGTAGAAGCAAAAGCAGAGGACATAACAGAGAGCTTGTTCTTCTCTTACAGAGCCCCCACAAGGATCGAAACAGAATCCGAAGAGAGCAAAGGTGATAATGCAAATTAAGATTATAAAAGTGAGCTAGAAGGATCTATCATACTTACAAAAAGTGGAGATAAGGAAGAAGTTCCTGAAGTTCGTGAAGCCTCAGAAGCAAAAGATTCCTTTTTATTTGATAGAATGATTTTGGTATCCTTTGGACTGATCAAGAGTCACGTCATGAGCAAAGCCTTTATAAGAAATGTATTAAGAAGAATAGGCATTCCTTCAGCAGTGGCTCTTGTTGCCCAAACTTACCCTTCCTTAAAGAAGATGATGACGATGCACCTTACCAACAACCCCCAATCCTGCAGTCTAAACATGACACAAGAAGTTCCTATTATGTGACATTCTTGGATGCATCTTCAGAAGATGAACCCTTGAGCCAATAAAAAATTTATCCCCAACCCAAACTTGAAACCTCAATGATACCCTTTCATCCTCCCAAAGAGTGAGCTAAGCCTTCATTAAAAGACAATAGTAGTTCCAATGCATCATTAGAAGATGAGACCACTCCCTTGAAGGAGTTGTATCTTTACCCAAAATTGGTCCATGGGACATTTATTAGTGAAGTGAAAGGTGAAAAGCACTTGACATTCGTGGATGCTGAAGGTACTGAATGTCACCTGAAAGTGGGTCTAAATTTTCTAGAAGAGGAACGTCTACTTCTGCTTCTGTCTATGTCTCTATCTCTTCTGCTGACTCTACTTATGACTCTGCGACAGGGAGAACAATTCAACACCACTTTGTTGGGTCCTTTGCTTAAGATTAGGGTGCCTTTGAACCAATCCATCCTGGCTCTTGCTTTAAAAAGCCAAGGTCTTCCCAACAATAGAGGGTATGAGGTCCCATAAGAATTTGGTTTGACTACCAAATATGTCAGCCAATAGTCTCTTCCTACAAGGGTTGTTTTTATGTATGGGAGGATACCCAACGGTTTAATTCTGCTTTGATCTGCCAATCTAATAAGCCACTGTGTAGGTTGAATTCCTTGCAAACCTAAGTCCTTCATTGTCACATCCGTCATTATGTTTACTAATGAGCCTCCATCAATCAATGGATCTGAAATAAGGCATCCTTCTATCCATACACTAATCTCTGGGGTTTTAGGATCTAGGAAGGCATTAGCAGCATCTACTTCCTTTACAGGCTGTGGAGCCTTATTAGTCTTGGTTGGTGCTGAAGGAGCAATCCTTAATCCACGTCTTCGAGTCAAGATTCTTTTGAATTTCTTTTAACAACTGGGGGACAGTATCAGCAACTATTGGAACGTTAAGTTTGGTTTAAAAGTGTCTAGGTCTTTTACCAAGTCATATTCTTTGATAGGATCCACGGGCTTCTCCAACCTGTTGGAGAATGGGGTTACACCCATTTTCATATTTCCTTTTTCTTTTAGCAATGGCAGCATCGGCACTTCCTCTGTTTCTGGAGGTGCTTCTATTTTTTCTATCTCCTCGACCTCTGGTCCTACCTCTGGGACTATCTTTATGACTCTCTGTGGCATTGTAGTGCTCTGTACTGCACTCTTCTGTCCTGTACTGCTCTGTTTTTCTGTTGGCAGATTGAACTTCACAGTCTTGGCAGAGGAGTTGTTTGGGAGCTTTTGCTCAACCGCCAAAACTCTTGGACCACTTATTGTTTCAAGCATTCCAAGCAGAGCACTAATGGCTACCTCTCACATAGCCGACGCGCCATCCATATCTATGGGTGTAGTGAGCTTACCTCCATGCTGATCAAGTTACCTCCTCTCTCGCACACTTTGGTAGCTCCATGATCCAAGTGCAAGCTTCAAGCAAGCTCCATCCTCAAGCTCCACGCTCCAAGCTCCATCGCCGTGAGCAAGACAAGAGAAGAGAATAGAAGAGAAGAAAAGAGGAGAAGATGGAGAGATTCTCCTCCCCGATCCCTCACCCTCACACACTCACTCCCTCACACTCTCACACTCCCTCTCTCAAGCACAAGCTCAAGCAAGCAATAAGAAGAAGAAGAAGAAGAAGAGGAGAGCCACTTTTGGCCACACACAAGAATGTGCTTCTCATTCACTTTTCAACTTTATATACAAAACCCTAAATCCCTTTTGGGCAGTCATCCCCTTGTCCCCTTTTTTACATGGCTGGCCATGGCCTAGGCCCTTTTTCCCATTGTCATTCTATCTTCCTAGCTTCCTTTTCATTGCCCGTCTACGTTTACAAATTGCACAGGTGAGAGCTCGGCGCTCCTTGAATTAAACCATGATGCGCTTGCGCTCTTTTACAAAAGTATTGACTTGCGCTTTTCCTTGTGCACCTTTCTCCCTTATTTAGGACTTTTCTCCTTGTGCGTCTTTGTCTTCCGTTTCACTTTGCCTTGGCCTTTGTCTTCTACTTTAGCTTTTCCAGATTTTCCACCTTCATTCATTTGAGGGTTAACATTACCCCCTCCTAGATGAGTGTCAGTCCCATGGCACTCACCGACATAGGTAGGAGGCCTTAGCATGCACTAAAGGCATGGGTGGAAGGGACATCGGTGGTTGCCATGGAGGAGTGTTGGTGGTGGTGTGGAGGAAGGTCATTTGGGGGCACGTTGGTGGCCTAGATGGTTGGTGGTAGGGTTGTTGGAGTTGGTGGTAGGGTGATTCTTTATTGGGGATTGCACTGATGGCCAGCACAAGTGTTGGTTTGTTGGGGATTTTGTACATGATGATTCTTGGCAGGCTTGTAGGATGATAAAGGATAAGAATTCAGAGTTGGGTGTCAATGAAGAGCGAATGACACTTTTGTTAGAGTCTTCAATACCTACAATTGAAAACCTCTCATAGGTGGTCTCTCCTTAGGGGTAATGCTAGTCTTCTCTATCATGCACAAGACATAGTTTAATTAGTTTGGGAGACAGGTCAAACTCTAAGCAAACTGAGAGTATTGTCCTGCACTTGAGGACCCAAACTGTGTATATATTTTGGTGCATATATGATGTGAGTACTTGTGCATACTTAGATATTATGTAGTTAGAAGACCGCGGGTTGGTTTCTCATAACAACATGTGGATGAAGCAAAGCTGTCCATGTTGAGAAGAAGTACACGTGAAGGTGTATGTGACATCCTTTGCATTGTGACTGCATGACATAACATAATTGAACATAGGGACACTACACTATCGGTAGCTGGTAGCTATTGGACCTACGTGATGAGGACAGTGTACTTTTTCATGGCCATGCGTGCGGTGCTTACCACTATTGATTGCAATGGTATTAAGGCAGAGTGCAAGAGGAAATCATGTAAATGGGTCAAGGTGACAAGTCTAACCATAGGCGAGAAAAGCTCCCTAGGTATGTCCTGCCCTTGATGTGCCCTGAACAATTGTGGGTAATGCTAAGAGGTAGGGGACTAGGGACAGAGCCAACCGACCAAGGTCACTGGAGCACCTAATTTGAGGACCCCTAGGCGTTCTGCTGTGATCGTGGGTGCTTGTTATCTTTTCTTTTCTTTTTTTTTTGACTTGCCTGAGTACAACCATTGCAATATGTTGAGGCTATTAGCCTTTCAATGGGTTGGGAAATGTCAAGCTTCGAAGGCTCAGGAAATGGATATTACAGTGATGATTGTGCCCTAGCCTTGTTGTTAGAGAAGTAGTTGTTGAGATGGGGAGATACACTTGAGATATTGCAAACCTCTTTGTGACACGCGATGTCGGTATAATTGAGGTGTTACCATGTTTCCACAGCACAAAGGAGCGGAAAATGGAAATAAGGGAAATAGCAAAAAAGGCACAGGATAAAAGCAGAAAAAGGCACCTTGACCGGAAACCAATCCCTGAAAAATTCAAATATTTGGGCACGACCCTCAGAAAGCTTCAGTGTCGGGCCAAGGCAACGAAAGAGAAAAAAGGCGCACCATTAAAATGCGGAAGCGCCCCCGAATCTGTGTAAAAGAGTGCCAGGCTCGCTCCTATGCAAAGTGTATGCATTAGTTGGGAATATGATAAATTAGAATGGTGGGAAATGGGAAAAAGGTCCTAGGCTACGGCCGGCCATGTAAAAGAGGGAAAAGGGGATGACCGCCCAAAAGGAATTTAGGGTTTTGTATATAAAGTTGAAAAGTGAATGAGAAGCTCATTCTTTAGTGTGTGGCAAAAAGAGTCTTCTTCTTCCTCTCTTCTTCTCTTCTTCTTGCTTGTGTGTGCTCTTGAGAGAGGGAGTGTGAGAGTGTGAGGGAGTGAGTATGTGCGAGAGTGAGGGATCGAGAGGGTGAAGCTCTTCACCGTCTCCTCTTCTCTTCTTCTCTTCTCTTCTCTTCTCTTCTCTTCTCTTCTCTTCTCTTGCATGCGCGGCTATGGAGGATGGAGCTTGGAGATGGAGGAGGCTTGAGGATGCTTGAGCTAGCATCAAGAATCATGGAGCTACCGGAGTGCAAGAGAAAGGAGGGTACTCGATCGAGCATCAAGGTAAGCTCACTACACTCGTAGGATCGACGACGTGTCGGCTATGTGAGAGATAGCCATTGGAGCTCGCTTGGAACGCTTGAAACAATAAGCGGTCCGTGGGTCTTGGCGGTTGAGCAAAAGCTCCCACATTTTGGTTCCATGGCCGGGACCAACAGATTCAAGCTTGAGCACTTGCGCGCCTCATATCGAGCATCGAAGTAGGGTATTCATCCCCGAAACGGATCTTGAGATAGGTAAGAAGTTGGGTGCTTTTAATCTTCAAAACAAGTAAGTATTTTGGGATATTTTGGTTGTTTGATGATTGGAAAGCATGGAGGATCTATTTCAGTTTTTTGCCTTCGATTTTTGTTGCATTTAGCGTAGGTTAGAGTTAGGAAATCGAACCGGACAAGGGTAGGGTTTACTGTTTCAAAGCAGGGCAAAACAAGGAAAAAATCGTGCAAAATGCGCAAAATGCTCACTAATGCGGCCTAAGATCGACAAGAGAGTGATTGGGGGCATCAATGCCACATTTGGGAAGGCATATAAGAGCCAGAAGGCCAAAAGAGAGCTCATTTGTGCCATTTCAATGAGAGAGAGAGAGAGAGAGAGCTAGAGAGCCCCAGCCCGTGTGATTCAATAGCATCACTGACGCACTCACCAACTCGTTCAGGTATATGAATCCCTTCCTCTATCCCCCTAGATAGGATCTGGAGGGTTGTGCTTGGTATGATTGTGTAAATCCCAAGAATCAATCAAAATCGACATCACGCTGCTTCTGTCGCGTTGCGTTCGGCCCGTCCAAGCGGTCGCTTCTGGGCCGAGTCCCAAAATCGGCCCTTGGCCCCTTACCATTCGACCACTCAGCCCCAAACCCTAGTCGGCCCTCGGACCCTTGAGCTGTCCGAGGCAACGGTCCGAGTCAACCCACTCGGTCGTCCGAGTCAAAGTTTTTTTCCACGTGGCACATCCACCATTCGGACCGTCCGAGCGACCCGTCCAAGTCCCAAATTCGAAACTCGGCCACACCCGGGATTCGGCCCTCGGCCAAGCGCCATTCGGCCCGTCCGAATTACCCTGTCCGAACCTACCACTCGGCCCATCCGAATAAAAATTGTTCAAGTCAAATCCGGAGATTCGGCCCTTGATCCCGTGCCATTCGGCCCGTCCGAGTGACCCACTCGCACCCTGTAATTCGGACCAGTTGGTCCGAGTGCAACTTTTTGTCAAATCTATTAGAAATTTGACCCGACCCGGCAAATACGCATTAGCGCAACTTGTCAAAACCCTTCGGGCACACAGATCTTGATTCTAGCACACGTGATAAGAGAAATTGTAGTAGACAATCGCTTAGCGGTTAGCAATAGACAGTTGAGGGACCCAAGGACTCGGATGCGAGCCGCTGAACTGTAAAACCTAATCGACCGAAAGCGAATGAGGCAACGTACAAGGAAACCCTAAACCCTGACTAAACGGCTAGAAAATGGACCTACAAGCCTATCAGGCCCAAAATGAGCGAGAGTGAGTAAGACGCCGGGGAATTGCTTGCGGCGCTCACATTGAATTTCCGCACTTGAAGTACACATAAGAAAGCTGAAAGCCTGATTGGGCACAAGTGCACGAGAAACAACACAATCACCGAGTGACCATAAATTGAGGCTTGTGTTCAATAATCAAAGGAACTCACTCTGATAAATCATTTAAGGAACCCACTAGTAGGAGAAGACCCCAAGATTTAGACAGGTGCCTGAGTGGCCTACTAGTAGGACCTAGAGAAGACACGAAGACACGGAAAGCAACAAGATAGAGGATTGGACGCTGCCGGAGCTGCTTGGATTCATCGACAACTTCGTGGAGCTGGAAGCAAAAACAATGGCGGAATCAAGAGGTGAACGAGGAGAGGACCAATTAGACTTAGGAGAATTCCCAACAAGGAACTGGTCCACAACTATGATCTACTCACTAGGACCGTGATCCAAGGCAGACCAGTAGAGGAAGTGGTAGCTAACCTGGAAGAAGAGAGAAGAGCTATCAAGAGAGCGCTGGAAGGCATAATTGCCTACAACTATGAGCAAAGGGCTAGAAGGTTGCAGCAAGACGTAGATATGTACGAGGCTAGATGAGTGCTAGACCTAGCTGGAACGGCCAAATCCAGACCAACGTAGAGAGGGAATGGGTAGCAAAGGCTGACATGACCTTGAGTAAACTCGTAGCAAAGCGACTCATGGACAATACGTCCGTGGAACAGAGCGCTATTGCCCTAGCCACTGCGCTACTATCGGGATTGGGAGTCACACAAGGGGCTAAGGGGCAGGCTAGAATCCCCATAGTAGCAAAACAACTAGCTAGATACGAACCTAGCAGTGACCCATATAGCTTCATGGAGTAGTTCGAGCAAGTGTGTGAGACAAATGGTCTTACCGACCCTGCTTAGCGAGCTCAAGCTTTCAGTCTGTGCTTAGGCGATAAGGGGAGGACCTAGTATTCTAGTGTGGATGACGCAGAACATACAAACTTTGCTCGTCTTAAGGGCCTATTCATCAAGAGGTTTTCGGAGGCTGGGTATTCGAATAACCTCATCATTAGGTTGATGAACATCAGTCAAAGGGAGAAGGAGGATGTTAGGGATTACGTCACTTAGGTGCGTAGCCTCTACAAGAGAATTCTTGCCAACGAGCGACCTACCGAGAGGGCAGTGTCTACAGTGTTCATGAACGGGATTCGGAGCAAGGAGCTCTACAAGGCTTTGGCCAGTAACTCCACTTTGCAACGAGACGTGCTAGCTAGAGTTTTCGAGGAGGCAATACGCGTAGATGATCAATTCAGGGAGCACAGCATGAGGACTACCAACCGCGAAAGTGCGAGCCAGAGGGACCTGGAGAGATCAACCACTTCGGGGGAAAAAGCAACTGCCAGTGTGCAGGATAAGGAAAAGAGCGTAGACCACGACCAAGGGATGGCAGAGATGAGAATGGAGATTGCACGGTTGCAAGAGCTCGTGAGGAAGCCTTTGAGATTGCATGTACAATGTATATATTGCAGCGGAAATCCTAGATCTCAGCTGTGCTCAAATTGTGGTAGATTTGGGCATGATGCAGTGCATTGCAGAATGCCGAGGAGATTCCCATATGTACAGCAGTACAACCCTCAATTTCTTTGGGAGGGGAGCCCAATTAGCTCTTCCAGCACCGATTGACTCAAGACCTGCCGTGCCTAGGCTGGAGATGAACCCAACTGGTATACCCAGGCCACGTGGGCCTTTTGTAACCCACCCATCTATCAATGCTCCTGTTCACTTTGTGGAGGAGCCTAATGAGGAAGAGACATATGTCAACCCGTACATATCCTATGACGAGGAGGGCAACCCAATCCTGATGGACTATCGGCCAGTGCCGATGATGGCGTTAGGAAGAGGAAGAGGCAAAGGCTTGGAGGGCCCAACCAAGATCCAGTCACATGCTGGACTTGCGGCCACCCAGGCTACATTTCATCACGCTGCCCAGAACGAGAACAAGCTAACAAGGACAAAGCGGATCTCTGATGCACAGAGTGTGGAATCACACATCTATTTCCTAACTGTCCTAGGCGGAAGCCATCAACCAGCTCTGCCAACATGCCATCGGTGCCTTTGGGGCTCTTTGGAGCGGAAACCTTTGGTAGTGAGGATATGCCCATCCTGCTACATGCCATGACGCGAGCTCAAACAAAGTAGGCGGGCATCTCCTTGCCAGGGCCAAGTAACCTTGACGCAACCTCAATAGGGAAGAAAAGCCGGAGGAGACGGAAAAAGAGAGCCAATGCAAAGATAACTCTTAAAACCAATGAAGTGACTACGTTAGTAACGGGAAAGAAGGTCACAGACATAGAGGCAGAGACCTCGGCTCCTAAGACAGCTGAGCTAGGGAGTGCCAAGGTAGGGGAATATCCCCACCCCAAACGGCAACTTGAGGCTATAGCCAAGGTCAAGGAGTGGGTCAAGGACGCCCAAAAGCACCTCGAGGATGCTGAACCCATATTAGAAGATCCTATGGATGACTTCTCCAGTGTGAGCACACCAGTCTCACCTTCAAAACCACAAGCTGTGAGCATACCTGCACCACTGGGAGCGACTCAGTAGCAAGGCCAGGGGGAAAATTGCCAGAGGAGACAAAGCGCATGGCCTAGAAATGCTAGCCTCAAGGGAGGACAAGAGCCCAGTAACCTCCTCACAACCTTGTTGTCTACTCTAGTAACTCTAAGCTTGGAAGATCTGCTTAGGCAAAATCATTCCTTGTGGTAGGAGTTAAAAGACTTGATCGAGGGACATACAGGACTTCGGGTGCTGATCCGCAAGATCATGATGCAGTTACACAGATCCCAAGTCTAACTTTACACTCAAATCCTAAGTCTTTGCACATCAATGCTTTTTGGGAAGGCACTGAAATGCACGCAATTTTGCCCATCCTAGCCTTAGGATATATGACACAAAAAGGAATTGTAGACACAGGCGCAGGTGTTAGCGTACTAAACCATGCAGTCTTAGAGGCATGGGGAAACCCTCCTGTAGAGATTGCCAGGTTTAACGTCACATTAGCAAATGGAATGAAGGTAAGACCATTCGGGGTCTTAAAGAATTGGCCAATAAAGATTGCCGGTGTGCAATTTTCGGTAAACTTCATTGTCATGAAGGGAGTGGATTACGACATACTATTAGGCCAACCTTGGATGAGGAATGCGCGTGTCATAGAGGACTGGGGCAATGGCTTGATTTTCCTAGGGAACAGAACTAGTGTAGTAAGGGTAGAGATGGACACTTGGAAGAGGACCCCTGTTGATCTAGCTGCCATCTCGACTATGCTGAAAGGCGATACTCAAACGACCAAACCCTATGGATCACTCGCTAAATATATTCCTTGCCTTGAGGATGAGAGGGATTGGATGCATGTTTTGGCAACCATTGACCTACCATTCTCAGATGAGGAAGAACCATATCGGCAAGCTACTAAAGCCGCAACCATGCCAACTGAGGAGCCAGTTGTGCCACTTTGCATGATGGCAGGGAGCTCACTCAACCCGGGCAAACCAGCCTCGTTCCACATCCCTAACAACAAAATAGAGCTTTAGGAAATCGTAGAGTATCTGACCAATAAATTGGAAGGCAATTTGGCTGCTAACTTAAAACCTCTACGAGATCTTTTAGCTAAGCCAGAATGGAAATGGACCAAGGTCCACGACCTGAATTTGTTATATAACTGGGCTTTAGTTACTAATGACACGGAGACTGGAGAGGAAAGCTTGGGTGATGATGAGCAGTCAGAAGGACAAGACTCGGATGATGAGGAGTATGAGGACTGATGCTCTACGGGAGAAGAGAGTAAAGAAGAGATAGATACAATAGAGTACGACACGGAAGGAAAAGCGATAGAACAAATCAGGACAGACTCAAGGCCTAGGAAAGGAAGGACCAGTCAGAACGAAAAAGGAGTCATGCGGATGGAGTGTGACAGATCCTGGCTAGAACGCATAGGAGCTGTGGACTACGAGCAAGCCGGAGTGGCACAACCGTGGGTAATCCCAGTGCTCAAGACGGATGCACCTACTAAACTAGGACCCCCTGGGGAAAAACCTTCCTCAAGTGAGGGGTGTGAGTTTAACTCAGAGTCGAAAGTCAGCACTGAGAGTGATCCTGAGATACCGCAACCCTCTAAGGTCAAATGCACCAAGGGAGATTTGCCAGCCCACCTGAGGTGCAGGAGGCTAAAAGAGGAGCCCAGGAAGCAAGCAAGGGACTCAGAAGTAGAAAGGCAAAAGAAACTGCAGGATCTACCCAAACGGTTTACAAAATTCAAAAAGAGAGACAGAGTGGTGATTCTGCTAGGTGCGAAAAGACAAGGCCAAACTAGTGAACTGATCGAGGGACCCGCCAAAGTCAAGGAAGTTAACTTGGCTGGGGAAGGTGAAAAGCCAAGTCCGGTGTTCATTGCAGATGGCTTGGCGGAGGATGAGGAGACCAAACTCGTTGCGCTCTTGCAAGAGTACATTGACGTATTTTCCTCGAACTTAAGGGAGTCGACCCTAGGGTCGTGACTCATAATATCCCAATGGTCCCTGATCTAGTGCCAACAAAACAACGACCTTATCCCATGAATCCCAAACATGCCCGTGCAGTAAAAGAGGAGATTGATAAACTCATGAGGGCAGGATTCATATATGAGATCGAGCACACGGACTGGGTATCACCTATCGTGATTGTCATGAAGAAAAATGGAAAAATCCGAGTGTGCATGAATTACAAGAAAGTGAATGCCGCTACGAAGATGGATAACTATCCTTTACCCTACACCAAGCACATGCTTGAGAGATGAAGGAGCCGACTACAACATCTTGACGCATGACCATTGGACATGCATTGATCAACCAAAACTACAGCCCACTAATGCCAAACTCACCCCGTTTGGGGGTACTGCTTATTCACTCCTAGGGAAATGGAAGGTAGTCGTTTCCATCGAGTCTGAAAGTTTACCAGCTTTCTTCCATGTGTTGCCTGACACTAAAGGAGCTGGTAATGTGTCACTATTGGGTCGCACTTTCAAGAAGCAAATGAACTGTAATGTGGATTACAACCTAAACCGCATTCATCTTGCTATCGGCAATGTGTGTATAGTGACGACTTTCAGCAAGGACTGTCATGATTCCTCCTCCATTACGAAGCCACCGGTAGAAACCCCTACGACCACACTCTAGCCCGAGTCTAAATAGAACAAAACTATGACCCCGTGCCAGGCTCTCGACCCCAGGCCCAAACCCACCAAGAGTGCTTACAAGGCCAAGGAGTCCAAGCTTATATGGGTGCCAAAACGGCAAAAACCACATCCAGGTAGACCACCCAAACGTGATCCTAAACGCCAAAATCATCAGTCGGCCGCCGTCACGGCCTAAGAGGCAGTCTAGACACTATCGACGTAGACACACAATCACGCCGCGATGGATCCCCAAAGATCTCTTGCGAGCACAAGGATACGAGGGAAACCCCTGGATTTGGGTGCCAAAAAATGGCCAGCTAAAAAGCTCATCTACAAGCAATCTCATCCCAGTGAGGGAGGCTTGCACCCGTAGTGCCCAGAACATAGTCAACACACCATCGCCAGATGTGGCTAGTAAGCCCCAGCTCATCTATCGACCAAAGCAAATGCCACAAGCCTTGCACTTACCTAATCCAGAGAACTTAAACACCCCTATGACTGCTCACTCAAAACCCAGCACAACTCCCATGCCCTCAGAGCTTCCTACAGCACCTCAAAGTGCTTTGGAGTGCAAAGCCCAACCTGTGACACCGATGATGGAGTCACCACTATCCAACCCAGTTGCCCCTCCCCACCAATAGGTCTTAAACCTTCATACGCGATACGACCTTTCCTCTCCTTGGCTAAGGACCTCGCCGCGACTTCTGGGGATGACTTAATAACCTGCATCAAGATGTTGGACAAAACTTTCACTACATTCACTAGAAGTTATGAAAGGCTAGACCTAGGCCTTCTTGACAAAACACTTGCTTCAGATGTTCGTGTATTACCATGCACTTGAGAAGAATATGAACTTATGACCACTAAATTCCCCAAAATTGCTGCCGAACTGATAACAAACGACGAAATCTCAAAGGAGCAAGTTGCCCTCAGAAGACTAATCACTTCATATCATAAGCCTCCTCATTTTGTTCTTGAACACGAGTTACAAGAGCTCACGCAGATGGCAAGCTTGCCTTCCAGGTTCTTGCAGCAGTGGTTTGCTCTGAGAATCCAATGGGAGAAAAAAGGTTGCAGGATAATGACCAATGTTGAGCAACGCAGGGCAGTCAAAACCATCGAATATGACCCTACTTATGTGGCACCTATCTTGTTTAGGGTTTTGGCCATCACCCGCAATCAGCATTTGGACGACCATGTGCTCGCTCACCCCTACATTGACCAATTCCTCACGGAAGAGGAATTACATGTTGCCAGCCGCCTTAATACTGGAGATCTCTCTCATGATGTCTTGACCTACATCTCCCAAGTCTCCATCCAACCATCTACTCTTGATTGTCATGCTCAACTGGAATACAATCCGAAATTCTACACGTGGCTTCTTCACACGTAAACTCCTACCCCAACATGCCCAAAGCCCTTCACCTTTTAACCCCCAATCCTAGGAAGGATTCTTTTCTAAGCCGGAAGAGGAGGGGGTATGTGGGTGTATGTGTATGTGGGTATGTATGTGGGTATGTGGTGAAGGTGAAAAGAATCAGATAGGAAATGAATAAAAAGGGGGTATAGTAAACTAAAGGTAGTGAAAAGTATAAGCATATAATAGGAGAAAAATGGCTTCCTAAAAAATTCAGTCAAGTGTTTTTATTTTTGCATAAACAACAAAGTGCTATGTGGAAAATGCTAACGAAAGTTACGAATTATGGCAGGAGCAGAAAATGTTGCAGCAAGACCGCGCCCATCGGCTCCCATTCACAGACAAAGAAAGGGAGTAGTATTGCATCCATTTAGAGAACCGCGCCTTCGGCCAGCTCAAGTTCCGAACTATCCACAACATCGAAGTCATGGTGGCGAAGGAGGAGGCAGCCAGGAGGGTAGTGGAACAGTGCAACCTTACAAAGTATATTGAAAAATTCTCGTAGGAGCCGGATCACTTAAAATGCGTAGAATTCCTCAAAACATACAATCCGGACCAGGAAGGTGGCATTGTAACAGTGGGCCGAGGAGAGGGTGCAAAGCAGGTGCAAGTCCGGTTGGATCCAGCCTTGGTGGAGAGGGCTCTGGGATTGGTACCAAGGACAGAAAGGAGACAAAAAAGGGATATTTATGCCTTGCTGAAAATGAAGAAGGAAGAGGTGCTCACGAACGATGGCATAAGCATCCAAGACATCCCTGACACAGACGCCAGGTTGCAGGCCAAGTTGGTGCACGTGCTCTTCTCCAGCCAACGTTACAATTCCTTAATGCATTGAATTAGCGTGCTAATGCTGGAGAATGTAGCGGCCCACACCCTAGATGAGGTGGATTGGAATGGCTACATGCAGAAGACGATTGATCAAGCGGCCAAGGTGCTAGCCTTGGGAAGTGCACCAACAAGAGCAGAATCTCCAGCTTCTAAGGTAACAGAAAGGAAGAAAGCCTCCTCCAAGGCCTCTTTCATCGGATACGGAGGAGTCTTGACTGCACTCATTCAAGAGGCAGTAAAGGCAGCACAAGAGCCGGAGGAGGGAGAAGGAGAAACATCGGAGGGGTCGCCCCCTCATCAGGACAAAGACAGGTCCACCGACAGAACAAAAACAGAAGAAGAAGGGGAGGGACAAACTAGCAAGAAGACAATCAGGACAACAAAGAAGAAGGCGGCGCAGAGGAAGAAGAAGAATGACGAAGGCAGGAAGAAGGAAAGGGAAGACTTGGAAAGGGCGAAGAAGAAATCCCTGAAAGAAGCAAAGGAGAGAGAGAGAACAAAGAGACAGGAGGAGGAGAGGGAAAAAGAGGAGTTACAGAAAGCAAAGGAGGCGTCAAAACAAGAAGTTGAAGAGGAGAAAAGGAGGGAAAGAGAACAGAAAGGGAAAAAGAAGGTGGAGCAGAAGAAAAGACAGGAGGAAAGGAAGAGAAAAGCGGATGAGGAGGAGGAGGAGCTACGAAGAAAGGAGGAAGAGGACCTGGCGGAGGCCACCCGCCGGTCCATCGAACAACAGTGCCGAGCAGGCGAACTAAGGAATGTGAGCCCGTACAGAGAAGAGGGGCCAGGGTCCAGCATGCAGGTGCCAAAGTTTGTGCCACCTCCAGTTCCCGAAGGCAAAGGCAAGGCCCCGCTCCATCCGATCCCTACCCTCCTGGTGCCTTCCACGGAACTCACCACCATCACCCCCAGCATCCCCACTAGCGCAGATGTTTCAAACTTCATGGCGTGGATGCAGTATTTTATCAATAAGGAAATGGGCCATGGGCAGAGCATAGAGACTACGGCCACAGGATGGAAGAGGCCAGCCACGGATGCAGAGTCTAGGCAAGAGCCCAAAAAGCAAAAAGTTGAAGCCTCAACCTCGCCCATTCACACAACGATGACGCCACTGGCTAATTACAACGAATACGTCGCCGAGCTGCTCTCCCAATTGGAGAGAGCGAAGGAGGAACGCAAGATAGCCGTGGCTAAGTTGGCAGCCGAGAAGGAAACCATGGCCGCCTTCCAGCTGGACAAGACAAGAATGATAGCCTTGCAGCAGCGTAAGATTGCAGAATTGAAGCAAGAACTGAAGGCTAGGGATGAGAGGGAGGAACATTGGAGGCAATTGCTCGAAAATGAGACTCAAGAATTAGTAAACATGCAAAGAGAGCACAAGCTCTTAGTAGTGCAGTACCAGGAGCTTGCTGCGCAATCTGCTCAGATTGAGGCACTCGTGACGAAGCTGAATGCCAGGGACAAAGAAAGAAAATGAGGCATGGAGGAGCAGTAGGAGGAACTCAAGCGCCTAACAGATCAGCTGACCTCTAAAAGATGAGAACAAGAGAGGCTAGTCAGGGAACTAGAGGATTATGAGCAAAAAATCATGATGCTGACCTTAAGACAAGGAGAGGGCTTGGAAGTAATGAATAAAAGGGTAGAGGAGTGGTCTACGCACAATGAGAAGAGGGTGAAGACACTAGCGCACCGCTTGCTCTAGCCTAAAAGGAAAAAATCATCGTGGAAAGCAAGGCGGAGGCAGCCCAAGTGGCTTTCAGCACTCAACAGAAGGCCTTCCTCGACACTATCATGGACGCCATGCACGCAACGCAAGGAGAGCCACTGGAGGCAATGCAAAGAAAGCTCGGCATGGCAAGAAGAGCCCTACACGCTGGACTATAGATGCCACCATTATCGGCGGAGGTTAGGCTGAGTTTGGAGGAACAGTGAAAATACCTAATGTTGGCCGGCCTAACCCCCCAAGAGATAGATGCCCTCAGTTTCGAGGAAGAAGCAGCACACGCAGAACGGTAGGGGGAAGAAGTAGAGCTGGACATCGATGTGAATAGATTCAGGGAAGACGTAGTCCCACAACCCCCCTCGCCGCAGGCCCAAGACCCGCCACAAGAAGACCCAGCTTGCAGAAAGAAAAGCCATCTCTAAAGAAAGACACAAAAAGCTGGTGGAGGAGGACAAATAGAAACTGAGAGCCAAGCCAGCCGTGCTACTGTCTGCGCCTCTCCCTCCATGCTGCCCAGATGATCTTCCCACAGGATTCCACGCAGAACTGGTGGTGTGGGAGGTACAGGAACTAGGAAAGGATCCATTCTCCTTCAGTTTCCTCCTACCCAATAGTCTGTGAAGGGTCCTACCTCTCAATGTGATGGACGAGGTGATCGCAGTCGATGGCCGGTTGGGGAAAAAAAGGCTGGAGGAGCGGGAAAAGACCCCAACCTCTTGGGGCACCGAGGCGGCTGACTACTAGCAAGATAAAATTTTTGAAATCCCCCACACTATACAAAACTACAAGAGCCAACCCATGTGGAGGAGGTGAGTATGCGACATAAGCATGCTCGCCTAGATGGCTTTTTGTAATACCCTGCCATTCGAGCGGACCCTACTTACATGGCGTACCCTCGAAGGGTAGGGGTAGATTTTGATGCCACCCTCCATGGGCGGTATGACTTTCCCATTATTTATAACTCCACTCTGGCATCCTTTGAGAACGCCCTTCTTTTTACCACAGAAAGCCTAGACAAGTCTATGATGCGCTTCCTTGCGGACTTTTCCTCATGTCCTGACCCCGCTTTTATAACCACTTGTAATTATCTTAGGTTACTTAGGCTACTTCTTAAGCAGGACCCGACGCCACAAGAGCGCGGCCTACCTCCTCTATTCTTTGACCCTAATGCTATAGATAATTGCGCCATGGCTCGTCTCATGATGAGGGCTAGTCTCCTTCCATCTTTTTGCCTAGCTCTCCTAGAGGACATGAACGATAGCCAGTTCACTAGATGCAACCACCCCTTTCTCTCCACCACCTCCCTTCATGTCCACATGAATCTAAAAGATTACATGCAAAGTCGCCAATTTTTTAGCAAGTCTCTCCGACCCCCTTCTCCTCCTCATTCTGACCAAGACAATTAGGCCTATGTATCATTTCAAAAAGAAGAAGAAGAAGAAGAAGAAAAAGAAGCACCACAGTCACTGCACCTAGGGTTCTCCCTAGCCCCCTCCCCCACTTCACGCTTAGGGCACATCAAGGGCAGGACTTTCAGACATGTCACCCTAAAGCTCACACCGCACCTCCAATGAAGCACAAGCTGGGTCCTCAAGTGTGGGACGTTACCAAGGGCTTGCCCAAGGTTAGACCCATCTCCCAGTTCCACTGCCACGAGCACCACACACTACACGGCAAGTAGACACACCCCTTAGGGAGTGCACAATTTTTCTCTTCCCAATGGGTTGCTAAGACATGTCCCACAAGTGGACGAGCGGACACGTTACACATAGATAAACCTTACTCAGGGATCCATGATTCTCAACAATATGTAACCTTATCAGTCAATTGGCAAGCCTATTGTCCAAACACAACTAATATGCAGAAAAGGCCTTGCAGGTTATGTTCGACTCTCAAGAAATGGCTACCCGCGGAAGATGATCACCCACGGCACCCTTTTAATGACCCAAACGTGCTGGCATCCAGCCATCCGCCTGCTGATGGCCACCATGATCGAACCAGGTCAAGGTAGAACTGCCATTGGCATAGATCTTGAAACCGCATCGTCCAATGATCCATGCCCAACGCCTCAAGATCCACGGATCGCTTATTGATTCCACAAGCCTGAAGACCTTCAACTCAAAACTAAAGACCTTCAACTCAAAGACAAGAATCTTCAATCAAAGCCACGAGTTTTCAGGACAAATAGCATTCGAGGGGTTTCTCTAGAATAAATCCCTCCAATACCATCATCCTAAGGGATTGCTTATTGCTTCAAGCGTTTCTCATACTCAATGAACAAATGCAATCATGTCAAGATATTACTTTTTCAAAATCCTATGATGCTGATTGCAATGCATATTCTAGTGCTTGTTAAAGACTTGGCATATATTAGCAATAGGTGAGGAAAGTGTGTACAAGTGGGGAGCTTGCCCCTTTAACCATCAAAAGACAAAAAGTTATGGCAGGATGGCCTTTGTTAAGTTGCTTGCATATCATAGAAGCTACTCTATTTGCACAAGGCGGGGTGAGTCCGAGTGGTCAGGCGATTGAGGCTCTGCTGGTGAGGGGCTCCTGTGAAGTTGGGCAGGGAAGATGTCGGTCGGGACCTGAATGGTATAGTCTCTGGCCGCAACCGTTTCAAAAATGCTTTTGAACAATGCATCGAATTCTTCCTTGTCTCGAGCTGCCCTCTCCACTTTTGAGCACCTGGTGCCTGAGTGTCTCTTGGGGGCCCGCACATCCGGTGTTGCCCATGCATTGTGTGCTCCCTTGAGCTTCTATTCCCTTGGCCTAGGGATTTTTCGGCCTACGTCCGGGCCGGTGTCGCGTGGGACCTCATTTCTTTGCATACCTTTTGAGGCTAGGCACATAGCGCACGGGCGGAGGAGCTTGTGCTGTATGTTTCCTTCGATGGTAGAGAGCATCTTTGCAAGCCAGCTGCCTTGGGTGCTCCATGTCTTCCACGCAGGGGGACTTGCAAAATGCGAACCAAGGGCTAGGCCTTGATACAGGATAAAACCATTCACATGGAAGGGATTATAGTGTGGGTTATCAAGCGCATATGACGAGGAGGGAAGAGGTGAGGCATACAGTGGTTGTAGTAGAGGGACGGCCCTTGTGATGATGTTCGTTTGGCCTCCAGACATTAGCAGATCCTGGCTTATACTAAGTTGCGTGGATTGGTTGTCAGGGAGCGAGGCAAGTCTCATCCTTGGAAGGATAGACCATAAAGGGGAAAGGTGTATGGGAAGGGACGGTACCCTATCCACAATCTCAGAGATGTTGGTCAGAGCTTCCTATGGTGGTGATGAGTGTTACATGCCATCCACCTAGAGGCGGTAATGGTCACACAACTTCTAAATGTGCGGTGAGAGGAGGACCTGAGGAGCGTAGCCTATTGAACCCAACTCTTCTCCCTGCACTTGACTATCATTGCTTGTGTGTGTTGACATTGTCTATACAGGGTCACAAAAGTCATTGTTTATTTATATATATATCTATGAATCCATGTCACTTTACGAGGATAAAAGCCAATTCTAGAACTCTCGATTGTACTGGAGCATGGCACATGCATCTAGTACTCGTGGTAGCTTACTCAATACCGATAGATATTTTGCAACATCGAGTAGCATGGAACCTTGTCCGAGTCTACTGGCAACATGTAACTCCTCCTCAGTGAGAACCTTATCAGATAGAGAGTTCTCTTGGCTAGTTTCAGCTAAGTCCGTACCCCGAATGGCAGTCAGCACACTCGAAAGGAAGTTGGTGCCACATAGGTTGGGTCTCTTTAAGACCGCCATTTGGCCAATCGCTCCTCTGAGACTGTCATGATCTGGGCTAGTTCGGCCATTGCAACGCGATTTTCACACCAACATTGTTCAAATTGACTCTGACCCTCTGATAATCGCTTTAGTTGCTCTATCTCTAGAAGATTTGGTTGGCAGAGCACCTCATTGAATGTGACAGTTAAGCGTAGTTCGTCGGCTTCCTCGTTAGAGATGAGTCGCATGCGTTCATACAGGAGCCTGTTATAGTGCTCGTCAAGATGTTCTTTCTCTTCCCAGGATAAGGGAAATGGCAAGTATTCTTCAAGCTGCTCTTTAGGGAATGCGCCCATGTCTGCCAGGACATAGACACATGCGAACACTTTGAACTTAGCATCCAACTCAGTTAAGCATTCTGTGACACTTTTATGTTCAACGAGGGCTTCCTCGGTTAACTCCATATTTGGGATTCTGGTAATTTCCCATCAATATGGGAAAAGCAAATCAAAATGGATTTCATGAATTTTGGGAATTTCATTAATTTGGAACTTGGTGCAATTAAACATATTACTGCTTATGGTTGTTTCCAAGAGATTGAAAAAAACTCAAAAAGGTGGTGTTAATAAACACCTTAGTTTTAATATCCTTGAAATATGCAAGGAAAATCTTCATTCGATGGATTCTTGTAGACTTTCTTTAGCCTTCAATACAACCTTTGGGGGAATTTTAATTTTTTTGGGAGATTTTGTACCTTTCTTCATCCAAGAGAAGACAATGCTATCTATTGTTTCCCATCGTTCATGATCTTTTTTATTGCACATCCAATATTTATCCCAACAATTAAAATACACCTCTGCATCTGTAGCATTTTGACGGCTACAAACTGGTGCCCAATATTGTATGCGTACCTTGTTGAAGTTTTTGGAATGTCTATTTGTATCGACCTCACTTTGTGCAACACCAAGCCATATTGGATATATTGGATCTGAAGGTCTAACAAGCACAAAGTCATCTTTCTTAACATCAAGCATTGGTTCAAATGCATGTTTGGGTCATTTGCTCAGAGGACCACAATAGTGATCACTCAACTCTTCCAATCCAATGAAGTCATCTGCATTATCTACATCTATATTGGTTACATCACTTTGTGTTCTTGGCCAAAAATCTATGAAAAATAAATCTTCTTGGACATTTGGAGTTTGAAGAGCATAGATCATATGTTTCCAATAATCAATCACTGGTGTTATAAATTTTTTGAACTCTGCTTCAGGTACTTGTACATTTGACCATCTTTCCCAATACTTCAAATAATCTTTAACTCCACGTACTACTTCTTGATGATCCTTAACGTACTCAAACATGGACAGCAACATTGGAACACCCTTTGGAAGAGTAGGCTTTCCTACAAGGTCTCTCTTCCATAATTCAATGCCACCTTCTCTTGGTAACGAGTTTGGGGACTTTCGATGCATCTTGTATTGCATGACAGGTGTATCTCCTTGCATATAAAACCGAAATTGAAGAGGTTTTGAGTTACCAACAAGTGTATCTTTCGAATCACACAAGTATCCCTCAATGTATCTCTTAAAGTCAGGCACATGTGTCAATAAGAAAGGTGTAGGACTAGTCATCTGGCATGATTGAAAATGTTGCATAAGATGAGAAAAAGTGAAGGTCATGCTTGTCCTTAGCTTCTCTGAAAATTTGCTGAACATTGCATCGATGTCTTCATGTGTATGACCCACCATGAGAAACCCAAGCTGGATCATCTTGAATGTTCCTCATGCAACAAGCAATGATAGATATGCAAAGAGATAGCGATTTTTGTTTTCTGACCCACAATTATCAAGTTGAAGAAGTAAGTTATCTGGCAATCGTTTGAAATGATGATGGTCATCCTGTGGTGTATTATCTTCCATGCATGATTTATTTCGTGCAACACCTTGATGGTGGTCTAGTGTTTTTTTCGAGTTGAGGGCATTTAGTAGCACAGAGGTTGATCTTGGCATTCCATCTACTTGTAGATCACCATTTGCATGCCTATGTAGTCGCTCCAAGTTCCTAAAGCACAATGACAATGAGGCAATTGTGAAGTTAGGATCATGAGGCCATAGATCGAGTGAGAAATGTCCATATCTACCTTCTCCATGTCCATGTGTAATCATGCCTGTTAAAGAAACTAGTAGTTGAGTAGATCTTTCAGTCTCTTTTGATCGAAGCCTTAACCTAGGGATAACTGTCTTTTGCTAGTCCATTTTATCATGTATGATGCACAAGTTTTTATCTGGATCTAATGCTGAGGCCAAGCGCCAACTATAGTATATGTTCCGGCAACTTTGTTGTTGTAGCATGTGACATTGACACTTCTTTAGAAGCACATTTCGCTCTTGAAGACACTTTGTTGTTGCAAGTTGCTCTTTGATCTCTGAACAAATACTACATTTGGAGAGCTCACTTGTCTTTGCTAAGGTTACATGCTTGAACTCTGTGTTCCAAATACGATTGAAGGTGGACAAGGACATTTGCTTACATCCAATACCACTCAATGTTGTATTTACTTCTGCCCATATATCTACCTGCTTGTAAACATCTGGGATGACCAATTGTGTCTCCCTTGATCCATCTTGCATTGTTCTACTCTTGTGTGGCATTTGCTCTGCATTCTTCTTAACAAAGTGTCTAAGGATGGCTCTTCCCATCTCTGTGTGATCCCAAGCTGCTCTTTTTACCCCCTTGTTTCCATGCATTGCCCTCCTCACGCCATGCTCAAATTGTGTTTTGTACCTGTAAAAAGATGTCTTTGGGATTCCATGAATCTCATACCATGCCCTTCCACATACCACTTGTCCATTGAAGATAAAGCTGTACTTCCTTGTTCCCAAGTAATCAATCCTGCATGATGATTCAAACTTGTCATAAACATAGTTTGTGCAGTCTTCAAATTGCAATCCCCAAAAGTATTTACGTAATTGTTGCATTGCTTCTCTATCAGCAAACTGACAACACTTTTCTTGGCAACAATCAATCATGGAAACCTGTGAAATGGAGTCCATAGAAGTCCTCAAGTTTGCACCTTTAGGGGCAATAATTCGACTCTTTCTATTGACCATACAATATGATATCTTCTAAACAAAAATTGATTTTTTTGCAGAAACATAATCTTCATTGGTATCTTCCATGTTTTTGGCATAAGCATTTGTAGAGACAAATTGCATGTATGATTGTTGTTGTAGCAGTGATGTTCCATCATCAAAGGTGACTTGTTTAATAGGCCATCTTTCCAAAGTGACACAGTGGAGGTTGTCATCTATGTATGTTCCTGTGGTTTGATCAAGGGCTTTATCTACCACCACACCAACATCCTCTTCTCCTAGCAATTCAAAGTTTATCACATCATATGGAAAAGCCAATAATATAACCCCTGTCCCAACACACACAGTGTTGCCTTTTGTCCATAGCATCACTCTACGTTCTCTCCAACTTTCACGAATGCTAAGCACATCAATATCCTCAGAAGGTAGGACATGGTTTGATTCGTAATCATCTCCTCTGTCATGAATTGTTATTGAGTTTGAAACAAGCACCACATCTTTCTTTTCCCATTTTGCAAAACCACCTACAGCTTCATGAACCTTCATTGCATCAATTGTTGGGAATGGCAAATACGCTGCTACATTTAAACATTTATCAATAGCCACTGAAATATATCCATCTTCAAGTGTTTCTCCATGGCATGTCTCATTTGGATGTATTGCATGCACTCTACCAAGTGCAACAATCTCATGATCAACTAGAAAATTCATAGTTTCTCCAAAATAAAATTCGTTATTCATGATACCTGTACAAGTGAGAAAATGGAGATTTTATCATTTGTATGTTGTCACCTCTCAGAAAGAAGAAAATAGTGATGAAATTGCTAAATACAATGAAGTATCAAATTTCATTGAAACAAAAAAAGTACTTAAACATTAGATAGAATGAGTCAAACTTCCATAATAGAAAGTATTAATGGAAACATCGTACAGAAAGAAGGGGATAGATTTGACCATATGGCCGAAAACAAACTTTCTCATGAACTGTGCTGCCCTAAAATAAATAAGTAAAGTTTCTTCTATTATTTTTAGTTGCCTTGATTTTACTTTATTTTATTAGCTACTCTTTGAGTAAGCAAAAGCTTCATTGTGTGTTCTCATTGGGAAAAGATATAACAGATGTTCAAAACTTGTACTATATCTATTCAACACGAGAACAATGATTAAAATTATTTATAATGTGTATAGGAAAAGATTTAGCCACCTGGTCAAAAATCTATTGTATGTATTCCATACCATAGCAACTGTAAAATTTATTTGTGATCCCCATAGGGGAAAACATAGTCAAATGATTGAAACCTTTGTTGTATGTATTTCACATGACAAAAATGATAAAAGCTCATTGTGGTCTCCATAGAAAAATATTTAGCCAAATGGTCAAAACTCAAGCCTAATACATATAACAAGGATAAAAGTTCATTGTGATCTTTATGGAAAAAGATTTAGCCAGATGGTCAAAATCTCTATTGCAACTATTTTACACAAGACTTAGGATTAAAATTCTTTGTGATGTCCACAAGAAAAGATTTAGCCATATGGTCAAAACATGTATTTAACCTAGATGATAGCAAGAACAATAATTTTTTGTGATGTCCATAGAACAAGATTTAGCCAAATGTTCAAAGCCTTTATTGTATGTCAACAAGAATAAATAATTTCTATGATCTCCATTGGAAAATATTTGATCAAATGATCAAAACCTTTATTTCATGTATTCCACATGACAACAAGGATAAATATATTTTTAAGAAACTTTGACCTTGTGCTTAAATGTTGAAACCACAATGACCTCTAAAGAATAGGAGATTTCATTCCCTATGACACAAAGTTATAAATATTGAGGAAATTTTAGCATCAATTAGAAGCTATTTGAGAAGGAAAGATAATTTTTATCATGGTTAAATATTTATAAATCTTATACTACCTACTTGTTGATAATAGTAAAATGTATAATATTACATTTTATTTTTAAGTTATACTATTTAGTCTAAATCATGTTATATTAGTATATCATACTATGTGCATATTATGGAATATATTATCAAAATATATTTTAAAAAATATATATTAAATTACTTTATTAATAATTAATAAATATAATTTAAATATATTAAATCATATTTTGTAAGATTATGTATATTAAATGTATCTAATATGTAATGTGTAATATCATTGAGGATTTTGAACCCACCTTAGTGATAGTTCGAGAGTAGAATCTTTAGTAGGGTAGGATAGAGAGTATGTAGAAAAAATCTCTAGCTGTGGAAATAGGGGCAATATCACAATGGTGGGTTCTTAAGGAGGGGCGAGGACGAAGGAGCTGGTCTAGGAGAAATGCCCCTAGTAAGAGTTTGAGGGCAATATCTTCCTCGGTGGAGGTTTGGGAGCAATGCCCCTAGTTGGGGTTTCAAGATAGCACTCATTGTAGGGATTTGGGGGCAAAGCTCCAAATGGGGGATTTAAGCGGTAGGGCCCTTGGTGGGGGCATGCAGGCAACACCCCTAGTAGGGGGTTGGGGGTAGTGTCCCTAATGGGGGTTTGGGGGCAACGCCCCTAGCGGGGGTTCGAGGGTAGTGCCCCCGGTGTGGGGGTTTGGGGGCAACGTTCCCAACGGGGGGTCCGGGGGGCAGCGCCCCCTTGTGAGGGTCTAGGGGTAGCGCCCCCAGCGAGGGTTCGGGGGCAGCGCCCCCGGTGGGGGTTTGGGGGCAACTCCCCCAACGGGGGGTCTGGGGGCAACGCCCCCTGTGGGGGTTTGGGGGCAACAAGTTATGGTTATTCGAATAGCGTGATACATTAAATGATTCGTTTTATGAGTCGGACCTTACAACTAATCATGACGTTTTTCAAAATGAGTATCTCTTCCCCTCCCTCTCTCTTCCACGCAACTCTCTAACCTGAGCATTTTCTCTGTTGCATTTTTAGAGTTGCAGGTTTCGCATCTCTGATCCTCTGCGTTTTTATCTCTGCTCCTATCGCCCCTCTCTTACTACAGGTGTTGCAGCCCTAATCTTTGGCGGTACTATCCCCCTCATCTTCTTTGACTACTCTCCACTATTTTATTTTCTCAAACTGAAACAGATTGTGCAGTGCAATTTCTGGTTTGAATCAGGGTATTTCTTTGACTACTCTCCCCATTGTTTCATTTTCTCAAACTGAAACAGATTGTGTAGTGCAATTTCTAGTTCAAATCAGGGTATTTCTTTGACTATTCTTCACTGTTTCATTTTCTCAAACTGAAACAGATTGTGCAGTGCAATTTCTGGTTCGAATTAGGGTATTATGACCAAAACTACGTGCCTCTTCAAATCAAAAATCTTGCTCCAAGGCTTCAGCAATTCAACAAGGTAGTGAATGATCGCCAGTCCACACCGTGCCTACTCCTACTTCACGGGTGATTTCTATTACGTTGGCACACATTACTAACCTAGTAATTACAACAGGTTTTCAACTTTTCCCTACTTCATTTTTTATTTTGAGTTAGACTACATTGATTATGACCATTTCAATCCATACAATTACTACAAATCACACTACTACTCTTTTATATGATTAGTATTGAATAATATTAAGATCAAACACCAAAAGCATTTTCTAAATAAGAATCATGTATGAAAACTAAATGCAATATGTATTTCTGTAGCAATGAGATTAGGCACTCACTCTTGAGAATTCAATGTCTTCTTCTTCTTCTCGATTGCTTGATTGATCTCTTGGAGTGCTTGCGTTTTTTGTTGTCCAACCACTACCTTGCAAGTGATAGCTTCACTCTACGTCAATATTGAAAACATGACTTCTTGCACTATTGAAAATACTCTTTTTGTTGTGAATATGAAGTATATGATTTGTGTAATGTTGAAAAAAGTTTCTTAGATGTGAATATGGAATAAATGGTCTGTGCAATGCTTTTATCAATGATGAGTGCTTTCAAAATACTAGCCTTTCTTTCTATTCTGTGATGCTATATACCTCAAGATTTTGCCTCAAGGCTAAACCTAGCCTTATATTTGTTGTATCATTCCGTAATATTAGAGCATTTTATCAAGTTCTTATACATTGTATTATACATTACTATATAGAACTTTCCATTATACTATATTTTCATAGTAAAAGCATTACCATCAGATTTTATGGTTACACTCTTTATAATTTTGCAATAAGCATATGGCTATACAATACTTACAAATACTCAATATGATTTTTTCATAGGATGTAATTTGATTTTCTAACAACACATATCATGATCTTTCATCAATTTATAGATTAGACCATATGGTCAAAAAATTTCTTGCAATATAAGAACTACTTTCTGTTATTTTATTCAATGCAATCTGAGATTTGGCCATGAGGTCAAATCTTTTCTTATAATATAAGAAGTAATCTATGTTCTTTTTTCCAATATACTGTGAGATTTTGCCATGTGGCCAAATCTTCTCCTTAAGCTATCTCTTGGCCAAAATAAGGACTCTTGTAGTATCACAATATATTGCAGCCAATCAAGCACTTTAATCATTTTACTATAAGAATGACATTTTGCCATTTGGTCAAATGCTTTCTTATATTATCAACCCTTGCTTACTTCCAAAAGGAAATGCTAGTTTCTACTTAGAATTCCTTACTTTCTATAATTTGGCCATGTGGTAAAATCTTGTCTTGCAACAAACAAACCACTTTTTTAGAATTTGATCCTAAAAAATTAAGAATAAATCTATGGTGGGTTCAATCACACAAATTTTGGGTATGCTAGATTTGGTTGTATGGAAAAATGTTCTACGAAAAACATCTTCTATATTATCTCCAAAAAAGGAAGACCATGTTCTACTTGGAACTCCTTGATTACCTACTATATTTATAGGAAGTCTCGCCATGTGGTCAAAACTTGTTGTGCAACAAACAAACCACTTTTTTTCCATTAATCATTTCTTTCATTTTAATTTTTCATAACTTCCTATAAATATCATATCATTTTGCCACAAATTAGCCACTTTTTCCATTCCACTACAAAATAAAAATTGGCCATATGGTCAAATCTTTCATTTTGTTATCAATGCTAGCATCCAAGAATCCCCCATTCTTGTTTTGTTCAGCCATATGATCAAATCTAATCTCATAAATATTGCAAACCATGAGACCACTTCTTCATTCCATTATAAAACAATATTTGGCTATATAGTCAAATCCAATTTCACAGCATGTTACAACAAATGAATCACTTTCTTCATATGGTTATGAAACTAGATTTGGCCATATGGTTAAAACTAGTTTATAGAAATCGTCTTATCTTGTAGGTTTTTCCATGAGGTCAAATCTCCACCTTTCAAGTGTTTTTCACTTTATCTTATATTGATATTTATGGGATTTGCTACATAGCTATATTTGTTTATATGTGAATCTCATATCACAATAAACCGCATCATCTCTTTAACTAGCCTTTAAGAACCCTATGGTAAAAAACCATGGCAAAGTTTCTAATCTGATAGATAATTCTTATGACTAAATAGGATTTGACCACATGGCTAAAACCAATGACAATGTTTCTACAATATAGCTCATTTTAAGGGAAACTTACATGTGCAGTAATTAAAATGTTAACTTTGGGCCAAATGGAATTGTGAGATTGCTACATAACCACATTGATATATAGGTGGATCTCATATTGGACTAAATCTCATTCTTTGATTAAATAGGATTTGACCACATGGCCAAAAATCTTAGGAAAGTTCCTAGAGTATGATCCTTGCATAGGAAACTTACATGGAGAAGAAATCCAATATTAACTTAGGGACAAAATCATCCATGACATTTTCTACATAACCATAATGATTTTTCACTATATCTCATACCACACTCACACTCAACATTTCATTATCACTTGACCATTTGGTTAAGCCCATATTTATGGTTGGATCTCATACCACACTTAATCTCAAATTTCAATATTTCATTTTATGGAAGAGTCCCTTTAGAGTACATTTGTCTTGTATTTCGTAAAATCTTGTGTTGTTGTCTTTTCAATTTTCAACTTAGAAATCTTAAACATTTATTTGGGTTTTGTGAATTTTGAATATTTTTAAATCCACTTTTGTCTAACAACTCTTTCTCTTTGTAGAACTATTCAATGGCAAAGAAGGATAGCACATCCAAAAAGGAGACCCAAACCATTGATGGAGTTAGTGGTGGTTTTGTGTATCCATGGTATGTGGATGTTTATGATAGTCAAGGAAAAAGGGCTGACAATGTTCTCTTATTCACTTTGAAGAGTGATATTGCATTTTTTCAACAAGATGGTGTCATAGAGAAGATAACAAATGGATGTGCTGGGAAAGAGGGAATACCATGTAATCTTGTTAAGATCAAGGGGAAAAATGTAGTATACAAACTTGATCCTTTGTCATTTCACTTTGCCCGTATTAAAGAGGATGAAGAATACTCTTTGAAAACAATGGGATGGACCTTATTTGAGGAGGTAAAGGGCACAGAAGACATTATATTAGCATTCCAAGCTGTTCAAAATAGTGAGCTACTTTCCCTATCAAGAAAATGTGATCGCCCCAACAAAAGAATGAAGCTCCAAGATAAACAAATAGACTTGAGATCTTCACCTTCTCCTCAAGAAGAAAATAATTCATGGAATCCCACAAGATCAAAGTCAAAATCACCTCAAAAAAGTTCCTTGTCAGAAGCTCTTGTTGTTAGCATGGCTGCTAACACTACTAAGAATGATGCCACTTTACCTTCCATGTTAGAAGTTACACCTGCAAAGCCAATAATTTCTCTCGAGGTTAAGGGAGTAGAAAGAACATTCGATTTTCCTGAAATAGTTAAGAAGAAGGGAAGGAATGAAGAATCAGGATTTCACATGTTTGAAAAATTCTTTCCATTTGGTCCAACAACACAATTTCCTATTCTCATTGATAGGTGTTATGAGGCACCTCCTTTTGTATGCTTATAGGTCACTATGTTGAGATTATGTAGAGAAGCTAACCACATCTTTCACAAAGACTCCCATGAACCCAGCAACAGCAGCATATCTTATGCCTTTTGTACAAGACAGCAATGAGAAGAGACCCATGCATCGTGATGAGGTGGATGCTAATAACTTGGACACTTATAGTTATTGGATTATATCAGGACTTCACTCAATTCATGCAGCAAATATATATATTCAAAGTAATACTACACGTTGTCTAGCAACCAAGCATTTATACACCACAAGAAATGCTAGAATATTAGTTGATTGTCCTGCGGAAATGTGCATTGAGCTTTCACGAATGACAAATATGGAATCACATAATGTTATGAAGAGTGCACCTTATGTTGAGCAACTTCAACAATTAAGAGATCAATGGCTAGCATTTGGTTCTCCACCAAAACCCCAACAAGGGCTTTCTAAGACAAGCTCTCAAAGAGTACCATGGCAGGTAATCACATATAAGCTTACCTTCTTTTTTCGTGAAGATTAGTGTGATGCTCTTTCCTTTGTTCTATGCTCACTATTTTGATCTTTTTTTTGTAGAGATTTGTGGCATACATTGGAGAAAATTGTGCATCTAGAGATTGCCATATGATTGTTAGCTCCCAAGAAATATTTGATAGTTGGATCAAAATCATGAAGAGATACTCTAGAGGTGAACTTATATCCCAAGAGGAGAGTTCGAGAAAAAAGGGAAGACAACCTTCTCCTGCTGCATTTCGTTGCCTTATGGGTTTAAAGGATGGAGACATCCTTACACTACAAGAGGAGATCAATGAAGGTCATATCCTTTTTCTTAGAAACAAATGGGATAAGGAAGATATGATTGATATGGAAAAAAGGGCTAAGCAAATCAAGCAAGATAGGGTCCTAAAAGAGGAATTAGTCACTCTTTTCAATGCTTCAGTTCCAGAAAGTAGCGCTGTGATGAAGACTTGGGAAGAGCTTGTTGATGATTATGATATCAATGATGAAGTCTACACAAAGATTTTAGGCATTTGCAATGATTGGGTATCAAAGAAGCTCACACGTGGAGCTGATGCAGGGTCCCTACCAAATGGAGCAAAAGATATTGTGAACTTCCTAATTGGAAAAAAGAAAAATCCTCTTCAATCCTCCACTACTTCCCCTTGGCGTGTATATGTTGTCAGATGCAATCTAGAAACTTTTGATCTTATACATAATGTTTACAGAGATCCAATTACCATTGGGGTTGTTGTTCTAGATGCAGCACATGGGGTTGAGGGAATGAAATGGGACTCTATAAAGTTTGGAAAGGTTGTATCCACTCTACTACAAATGACATGTAAACCTAAACAATTCATGTTGTTATCATTTCTTGATCGAAAGCAAATGGCAGCTTTGGAAATGCTCTTGAAAGCATTTCTTGCAAGTATCGCATGCTAGTTGGTAGTGTTGACTTCCTACCAATGGATAGAACATTTGCTTTTGGATCTATAGATTCTTTTGTGGTTTTGACATAAGTGACCATGGAGAAAAGCTTCATCAATTTTGAGCGATATATAAACAATGTCAACAAGCCTTCCATTTTGGACTTTGAAGGCTTGGACAAGGAGTGCAATGATGAAGATCTTGAAGAAGAACAAAGGATTGCAAAGGCCGTTTTGAGAAAGAAAATGAAAGTTATGGAAACTACAATCAAAGCATTCAATGATGCTCATGAGGTTGTATTTGATGTATATGCAAGTGGACTTGCATCTAAGGTGGCATTGATAAATCATATGAAGACTATTGCAGTGGTTTGCAACACTCAAGAGCAAAGAGAGGTTGAAGTGTAAAATATTACAAGGCGCAAGGAACAGAATCTGAGAAAGAGATAGAGAGTACACAACAGAAAAGAGGAGAATTAGTAAATTCTTTAACTCCAAACAACTGATACAAAGATGGCTCTATCCACCCGTGCACTTCCACTGTGTGAATCTTAGATGGCAAGCTAGACAGAAAATAGGTGAAGAGCTTAAGGCTAGCTGGAACAACAACTCTGACTGGGTGAAAGATTGAGTGAGAGATGGCTGCGAAGGGGTTTAGCTTTTATAGCCCGCGAAGGTCGTTAGGTCGGCCTACTGACCTCGACCTACCATATGAGCCTCCACTAGTCGGTCAGGGAATATTCCAAGGAATATTCCCTTTACCATCGGGCCGGGGGCGTTACCCCCAGACCCCCGCCAGGGGGGCCACTGGCCCCCCTGCGACCCCCCAGCCAGGGACTGCTTCCGTGGCCCTCGGACCCCACAATAGGGGCCCCTTTTAACTCCCTTACACCGCAACTCGATGCAATGAGCCTCAAGTTGCTACCAGCTTAACCACTCCATCTAACCCAAAGATTAGACCCACAACGGTCACCTTTTTGCCATCCGGTCACATAGACCTCATCTGATATACAAGTCAGGACTCAACCAATGTCCGGGCTCACATTTGGCTTCTCCTCATAATGGGGGACTTACAACTTTGAGCACCATGGATCATTGGTAGCACCTAATGAGGGTGGGGCATTGATCATATCTAACACCCCCCCTCAATGTCCACCCATAGGTGAACTATCTCCTCGGCCCAATGCCGAGTCTCTGAAGATGAACTTGAAGCAGATCCTTTGTAAGTGCTTTGGTGAAGATATCTGCTCCATTCTCCTCTGTTGGACAGAAGACCAGTTCCACTATCCCATCCTCCATCAAATGACACACATAGTGATATTGGATCTCTATATGTTTGGTGCGTGCATGAAACACTGGATTTTTGGCAATGGCGATGCAACTCTGATTGTCACATCTCAACATAGTTGGTTCTTCATCCTGCACTCCATGTGCCATAGAATCCTTCTTGACCATACGGCTTCACATGCAGCAAAACAAGCTGCCTTGTACTCTGCTTCGATAGAAGACAATGCCACTGTTGGTTGCTTCTTACTAATCCAAGAGAAATTTCCTGAACCCAAAGAGAAACAATAACCAGAAAGTGACTTCCTGGAATCAATGTCTCCTGCCCAATCTGAGTCACAGTTCCTCACAAGAGAAGTTCCGAAACTGTATGTGATACCATAGTCAAGAGTTTCCTTCAAGTATCTAAGCACCCGCATCCCAGCCTTCCAATGACTCTCATGAGGTTTGTTTGAGAACCTGCTCAAAACACCAACAGCAAAATTGATATCTGGTCTGGTGTTACACAAGTAGATCAGACTACCGACCAACCTCCTATACCTCCCAATGTCTGCTAGTGCTGATGTATCCTCGACGGATAACTTTGCATTCACCTCCATAGGTGTAGCTATCTCCTTGCACTCGGTCATGCCAAATGCCTTAAAGATCTCCCATACATACTTCTTCTGAGAGATGAAGATCTTTCCTGGCTCTTGCCAGACTTCAATCCCCAAACAATAGTGCAGCAAGCCTAAGTCTGTCATTTCAAACTTAGAACTCAAAGCCTTTCAAGTTTGGTTGATCATATCTTCATAGTCACCTGTAATAAGAAGGTCATCCACATATAGACAATCACTATAGACTTTTTACCATCCCTGTAAACATACAAGTTAGCATCTGAGGCACATCTTTTGAAGTTTAGATGTAAAAAGAACCTATCTATCCGCTGGTACCATGCTCTGGGGGCTTGTTTCAGCCCATACAATGCCTTCTTTAGCTTATACACTTTGTTCTCAGAATGGGGGGCCTCAAACCCTGGTGGCTGAGCCACGTACACCTCCTCCTTGAGGTCACCATTTAAGAACGCTGACTTAACATCCATTTGGTACACTGGCCACTTCTTCTGGGCAGCCACTGCAAGTACCGTGTGAATAGTGGTCATTCTGGCAGTTGGGGCAAATGACTCTTGAAAATCAAACCCTTCAACTTGTGAAAATCCTTGGGCAACCAGTCTAGCTTTGTACTTTTCTAAGGTACCATCAGCCTTGTACTTTACCTTCCAGATCCACTTGGTGCCAATAACCTTCCGCTTTGTTGGTCGATCCACTAGCTCCCAAGTGTCATTCTTCATTATGCTGTCATACTCCGCCTGCATAGCAGCCTTCCATGATGGATCTGCAAGTGCTTCTTCTAAGTTAGTTGGCTCCTTTACTTCTCTCATAATCTCAACCATCAAGGCCATATTGACTATGTGAGCAGAAGCCCTCCTTTGCTCCTCTATTCTCTGAGACCTCCTTGGTCCGTCTGTCTTCTCCTCAACAGATGCAAGCATAGGATTATTGTGGTCATAGAGCTGCTTCACCCAGCATGGCAATGGCCTTTCCGGTGGGGTGATGTCAGGTTGGTGAACTTTTTCCTCATCATCTGAAGATGATGCTTCCTCCTCCTTAAGGATAGGGATAGCTCTCGGGACATGTTCATAGTGGACTACTTCTTCGCTTGATGATAAAGTGGAAGAACTTGCCTTTTCCTCCTCCACTGTATGCGGCTCCTCCTTGAACACCACATCACGGCTCGCGATGATATTCTTTGCCTCTTGGTCATATAATTTGTAAGCCTTCTGCTCATCACTATAACCCAAGAAGATACATTTTCTGCTTTTTGGTTGTAACTTGTTTCTCTTCTCATCTGGAACATGTGCATAACATTCACATCCAAAAATTCTGAAATGTGAGACAGATGGTTTCTTACCAGTGTAAGCCTCATGAGGTGTTTTTCCCTTGAGAGCCTTTGCATAGCTCCAATTTAGAATGTAGACTGCAATATTAACAGCTTCAGCCCAAAAATGGTTAGGCAATCCCTTGCCCTTTAGCATGCATCTTGCCATCTCCACAATGGTGCGATTCCTGTGTTCCACAACACCGTTCTGCTGAGGTGTGTGAGGCGTCGTCAATTGATGCTTGATCCCTTTGCTCTTGAAAAAGCCTTCAAACTTCTTTGAGTTGAACTCACCACCACCATCTATTCTAAATTTCTTCACACTTTTCCCTATTTCATTCTCAACAAGTATTAGCCATTCTTTAAACTTACCAAAAGCTTGAGCCTTATCACGAAGGAAGTACACCCACATCTTCCTACTGTAGTCGTCGACAATCAACATAAAATAAGAAGATCCCCCCAAGGCCTGTGTAGGCATCTTACCACACAAGTCAGCATGCACGAACTCTAGAGGAGCATGTGCTCTATTCTTTCTTTCTTCTGGAAATGCCTTTCTCTGTTGCTTGCCCATCATACAAGCTTCACATGGTTCCTTCAATTCAGTTATTGTAGGTAGGTGAGCAACCATACCTTGCTTTTGCATCTCCTTCAATACTGAAAATCCGATGTGTCCAAACCTTTCACGCCAAAGCTTACTTGTGCCCACTCCAGCGGTGGCTGTAAGAGCACTTAGCTCATATAGGTTGTTCCTTCTTTCTCCTTTACCAACAATTGTGCCAACACTATCAATAATTTCTGCACCTGTCTTCTTGAGCCTCACTTCATGACCAAGATCAGTTATGGCAGCAAACTGATAATAGATTTCTCCTAATTTCGGAAAATACAACACATTTGAAAGCTTTTTTACTTCACCATTTGCAGCAACAAAAGAAATAGTACCTGTGCCCGCAGCAGGGCATTTAGCATCATTTCCAACCGTCACAGTGATGGATTCTTGTAGAGACTGCATAGAACTGTATAGACCTTTCTTGTTGGTCATGTGACGGGAGGCCCCACTATCCAACACCCATGAGTCAGTGGTAGATTCTTCTTGCGCAGAGGAGCACACTTCCTCAATGGTCACCATGAATAATTCCAGCTCTGGTTCAGCTGTATTGGCTGTCTCTTTCCCTTTACTTTTAAGGGTACCATTCTTTTCATCTGCCTTCTTGACATGACAATCTGCAATTGTATGTCCTTTCTTCTTGCAGTAGAAGCACTCTCCTTGAAACTTCTTCTTTCTGCCCTTCTTCTTTTTGTCACCATCATTTTTGGTGAAGGAACCACCTTTGCCTTTTGCATTGGCAGAGAATGCAGCATCTCCATTGTTGCTTCCTTCTTGGGCTTTCAGCCTCAACTCCTCCTCCATTAATAATGCACAAAACTCCTCAAAAGTCAAAGCTTGAGGTCTCACCTGAGTATTAAGGGCAGTTACTAGTCCATCAAACTTTTGTGGACAAATCCGAAGACACCTCCGAGCTAGCTCTTCGCTAGTCTTTTGTATCCCAGCGGCAGCCATCTGGTCGCGTAGATTCTTAATCCGAGTGATGAATGCTTCAACCGTCTCTCCTTCAGCAAACTTCTCCGCTGCTAGTTGATTCTCCAAGTTTTGAATCCTTGTTTGGTTTCGTGTTTCATACTGACTCCTTAGTACATTCCAAGCCTCTGATGCTTTGGTTGTATGCTGAATCAAAGTCAGAACACTGTCAGAACAGCTTGTAACTAAGGCACACAATGCATCTATATTCCTTCATTTCCAAGCTCGTAAAAGATCTACATTCGGGGGAATCATCACACGGATTTAATGGGTCGGGGGTAGGCTGTGGTTCTGCGTCAATCCCCAGCATAGTCTCCAGAAGCTCATAAGAATCAAGGATAGTTGTAATTTTGAACTTCCACAAGTAGTTTGTACCATCTAACTTGCCTTCGCTGAAGGTTGGTGGACGAATCCTCAGTGTTGTTTGAATAGCCGATACAGTAGCACCACCTCCTGCACCGCTTCCTGATGCGCCAGAACCGCTTCCGAAGTCGACATAGTTTCTCCTTGTTGTTGAAGCCTTTGCCTCTTGCACACTCTTCGATCTCTAGAGCCCCCTCGGATCTGATACCATGTAAAATATTACAAGGCACAGTGAACAGAATCTAAGAAAGAGATAGAGAGTACACAACAGAAAAGAGGAGAATCAGTAAATTCTTTAACTCCAAACAACTGATACAAAGATGGCTCTGTCCACCCGTGCGCTTCCACTGTGTGAAGCTTAGATGGAGAGCTAGACAGAAGATAGGTGAAGAGCTTAAGGCTAGTTGGAACAACAACTCTGACTGGGTGAAAGATTGAGTGAGAGATGGTTGCGAAGGGGTTTAGCTTTTATAGCCCACGAAGGTCGTTGGTCCGACCTACCATATGAGCCTCCACTAGTCGGCTAGGGAATATTCCAAGGAATATTCTCTTTACCATCGGGCCGGGGGCGCTGCCCCCCGATCCCCGCCAGGGGGCCGCTGGCCCCCCTGCAACCCCCCAGCCAGGGGCCGCTTCCGCAGCCCTCGGACCCCACAATAGGGGCCCCTTTTAACTCCCTTACACCGCAACTCGATGCAATGCTCCTCGAGTTGCTACGAACTTAATCACTCCATCTAACCCAAAGATTAGACCCACAACGGTCACCTTTTTGCCATCCGGTCACATAGACCTCATATGATATACAAGTCAGGACTCAACCAATGTCCGGGCTCACATTTGGCTTCTCCTCATAATGGAGGCCTTACAACTTTGAGCACCATGGATCATTGGTAGCACCTAATGAGGGTGGGGCATTGATCATATCTAACATGAAGCACAATTGTGGAGGGTCCATGAGAGTGCCAAACAAAATTCAAACTCCCAAGAGGTTCCTCCTACTGAAGTTCAAGTTCTTGAAGTACCACCCGAGGGCATAGAAGAATCAAGCCAAGATATAGCAAGTCTAATTATGAAAGAGAAATTAAGGGCTACTTCAGGTGTTTAAACTCCGTTCCTTCTCCTTTCATCAAGGAAGACACATTGATGTAATTTTGATTTTTTTCTTGAGAAGTTACTTCCATTAGCATTTGCAATATTTTCTTTCTTTGATGATATTAATTAAAGAAACTATGTCTTTGGTTTTTTAATTTTTTATAAAAGGTACCAAGCATGTTTGGTTTTAAAAATCTATTTAAGTAAATATTTTACCAAATCGGTATTAAAGAGCTCACTAAAATTTATCATCTTTTGTAAGGATAACTATTTAATTGTAATCTAGTGTGTAAGAATACTTATCATAATGAAAAGTTTGAGCTAGCTATGCAAAATTTACTTAAGTCTATTTTAGATCTTATTTCAATTAAACTCTTATTGTGTTGTGTTATGATCTTGTCATGTTAGTTTTGGTTAGATTTGTCCACATGGTCAAATCTCTTATCTCTTATAGCCTCTTTTACTACATCACTAGTGTATGTCTATGCATGTACCTTAGGATAAGAAAGCCAACAATATATTGCACACCCCAAAAAAGATTCATTGCACCTCCCAAAGGAGTTTTACCTCAGTTATAAATATTGCAACAAAGATTTCTCTCCAATGTATATTTTGAGATGTGTATATGGAATATTAAGGTAAAATCCTTGTTACAATTCGTGAGTTTAAATATCTATGGGATATAACTAGTTCAAAAATAGAATGGTTAGTCCTTAAGAAGAAACTATGAAAACTTATTCAAATAGAGTATAACTTATCTCAATTAAATTGTCATGTGTCACTTATATGTGACATAGTTTTGGTCACATGGTCAAAAGTATCATGTTTAAATTTTCTTTTAATAATTAGGACTAATAAACATCTTCTTTGTATATACCATTTTGAATGCCTTTTTAAAAATTGAGTATGTTAAATATTATAATGATAATATAATTTGTGCAACTAATTACAAGAATCTATTGTTAGTATCTCAAGTATACTTATAACTAGCGATAAAAAGTAGGTATGGAAAAATGACTTTATTAGAATAGATTTCACTTCAAAAAATTTGTCATATATATTTTTTTCACCTCATGATATTAATTTTGATTAGATTTGACCACATGGTCAACTGTCTCTTTTCTTAAGACATCATTTTTTAAGTAGTACCTATTTATGTATTTATCAATGTGAAGTTAAATTGCTTTAGTGTTCTATGCCAGTTTATAGCTCAAACATTAGGTAGAATGATGAGAAAGTAAATGAATCTAATGTGCTTCTTTTTCTTCTTTGTAACTTCAACTAAGACATCTATGGTTGGATATCTAGCAGATTCAACAACAGTAGAGCACGATGATGTGATTGATGTTTCCTTGATAAGAAATGCAACACAATTATGTGTAATACTTGATCTCAATGGTCTTCTTTTACAACGATGCTTTGCTAAGTCTAAAAGGTTTCAAAGCTTTCAAATGGGAAAGCAATGGCTTGTTCTTCGACCAGGATGTATGGAGTTTCTTGAATCCTTATTTGCAAGATTCCAAGTGGGAGTTTGGTCAACAGCTTTACATAAGAATGTCATGGCAGTTATTAAGTGCTTGGAGATCCATGAAAAAAGGAAGTATCCTTTCTTCATGATTTGGGGCCAAGAACAATGTCATAGACATCAACTCAAAATCATATATAGGCTAGATAAAATGGGAGTAGAAGCAATGTTCAAGCCTCTGAAGTATGTATGGGATCAATATGGAGATGTTTGTCAACATACCAAGACTATTCTCATAGATGATAGTCCTTACAAAGGATGTCCAAATCCTGTTGAGAATTGCATTTATCCAAAAACATTTGATATTGATTGTGAAGACTCTATCTTGATCAAAGAACTTCTACCATACTTGACCTGCTTAAGCAAATACCATGATGCACGTGAAGTCATCAAGTTTGATCGATATGGATAGGATCCACTTCAATATGGGCATGAATTGTATGCTCAATTCAAGGTTGTCATTGATGAATGGACTAGAGCAGAGAATGATGGTATTCCATCTTCATCATCAGCACCGCACGAGACCATGATTGATAAAGATGGTATATATGTTCAATCTTCAATTACTTCTTGCTTTAAGAGACCATCTATTATACAAACATCCTCAACAAATGCCTCACGTCATCCGTCTCTTACATTGAACAGCTCACAATTATCCATGTTGAAGCAAACTCCTTTAGTCTCTACTTTGAAAGATATGGAAGCAATACAACTTGCTCATGAGTTAGGATATCACAAACATTTCATAAATGGTAGTGCAGCTAAACGTTTTATACAAAATCTACAAAATTTGTATTTTTCCAATATACATGATGTAACAAGAAGGCGCTGACTCTATACGGACTAATTTTGACTTTCATGATAGATATATCCCTTACATTAAAGGCTTTTGCATGGCTATGAAATATATGCTTGTTAAAAATTTAAAGTGTTTTATGTAATTACCTTGGTGTTTCTAAACACCACCAATATCAATGAGAGAATCTACTTGATGTTTTTTATTGTTTCAATAATATTAGTTAATTGTGTTGAAATTTCTTATAAAGTGGTTTAAATCCTATTTTGTACTTTATGATAGTCTACTATACAAACATACTCAACAAATGCCTCGCATCATCTATCACTTACATTGAACAACTCACAATTATCCATGTTGAAGTAAACTCCTTTAGTCTCTACTTTGAAAGATATGGAAGCAATGCAACTTTCTCATGAGTTAGGATATTACAAACATTTCATAAATGGTAGTGTAGCTAAATGTTTTATACAAAATCTACAAAATTTGTATTTTTTCATTATACATGATGTAACAAGAAGGCACTGACTCTATATGGACTAATTTTGACTTTCATAATAAATATATCCCTTACATTAAAGGATTTTATATGGCTATGAAATATATACTTGTTAGAAATTTGAAGTGTTTTATGTACTTACCTTTGTGTTTCTAAACACTACCAATATCAATGAGAGAATCTACTTGATGTTTTTTATTCTTTCAATAACATTAGTTAATTGTGTTGAAATTTCTTATAAAGTGGTTTAAATCCTATTTTGTACTTTATAACCATCTACTATACAAGCATACTCAACAAATGCCTCACATCGTCTATCACTTACATTGAACAACTCACAATTATCCATGTTGAAGCAGACTCCTTAATCCCTACTTTGAAAGATATGGAAGCAATGCAACTTGCTCATGAGTTAGGATATCACAAAGATTTCATAAATGGTAGTGCAGCTATCTACAAAAGTTGTATTTTTCCAATATACATGATGCAACAAGACAGTGACTCTATATGGACTAATTTTGACTTCCATAGTAAGTATATCCCTTACATTAAGGGCTTTTGCATGGCTATAAAATATATGCTTGTTAAAAATTTAAAGTGTTTTGTGTAGTTACCTTGGTGTTTTTAAACGCCACCAATATCAATGAGAGAATCTACTTAATGTTTTTTATTCTTTCAATAACATTAGTTAATTGTGTTGAAATTTCTTATAAAGTGGTTTAAGTCCAATTTTGTACTTTATGTCTTAGCTAACAAATAAGTCTTGATTGATAATAAAATTTATGTCTATTTCTTTGGAAACACAAACCATTGGTCAAAGGTTAAATCTTTAGTCTTAGAAAAATCATAAACTTCTAGCTTGGTATATAAATCTTTATTTTATGATATGAAAATTCATTTAGCTAGTCAAAGTGTGAAGCTAGTTAATTTTGGCCAAAGTCAATATCCATCTTGTCCATATATTGTCAAGATAGATAGAAATTTTGAATAAAAGATATTTATATATCATGCATATACATACAAAAAATGTAAATGAGATGAGCGATTATTTGACATACTTGTGTCTATTGGTTTACACAAAAAAAGAACCATCACATCATAGGTTATCCAAACTTGGTATTAGATCAAGTTATTAAACCACACCTAAGTGGTGACTCTTTTAAGGTCCTAGTTCATGAAACTTATACATGTCACTTTAAATGATGCTATATCTAAAAGAAAAACCTCATATTATAATATCTTCAAATCCATAGCATTATAAATTTTGGCCATGATAATATATTTTCATACAATGTTTAAGGCTCTTGTATTCTAAATTTTCTCTCCACTCCATCAAACCTTTGTATTCTTACATTAGACTTGGAAATTTCCTAGGTATATACTAGTTAAGCCTCCTTGATGTTTCCACCACCATACAACATCATATTTTGTTAGTATGCTAGAAAAGATAGAGGTGAAATCCAAATCTCATAACACCCACATAGCTTACATTCATCATTTAAGCTCTCAAGATGTGTGATCTCATATTTGTAACATACAAAGTGCCCTTTAAAGATAAACATAAACATAGTGCTCTCTTTCATTCACAAAAGTAAAACATTCATTCAAAGTGGGACTTGGGAAATTCCCAAAATCTCTAATATGGTATTGGTTGCTATCTCATGCAAGGTTCTAGGAGTTTGCCTGGGCTTTAGCATAGCTCGAGGCTCAGGCCTAGAAGAGCAAGTTTGGCCAACGCTAGGATTTCTTATGCTCTTGGGGTTTCCATGTTTCTCTTGAGGCTTCGTTATTGCGTCAAATCCTTGGATGTGACTGGTATAGATTTGTCACCCTGTTGTGACAGTGTTGTGTCCATTCTTGATTGGTCAATGCGAGTTCTATTGTCCATGGATTGAATGTTGCAAGCAGCCGTTGATGGTAACAACTGCTTTGATTTTTCAGAGCACACGGATGTGTCTAAGATTTCACCGCTATTAGGAGAGGCGTCAATGGGGTCATTAGTGGATGGACTCGATGCTTTATTCCTCAGCTCTCCAGCGCTCTTGGTGTCAATGTTCTTGGGGTCCACAACCACCTGTAACTATTGTTGTTTTCACTGTTTTCTCCTCTTTTTCTTGGTTAGTGAAGGTGCATCTCTTCAGGACCCTCGACTAGGTCAACCATTGATGTGCTTGGTTGGGCCTCAGCATTCTCCTTCTCGAGTGTGTCCTTATGGGACATGGCCGTGGCCTGCTGAATAGACTTGCTAGGTTGTGAGGGTACAACTGCCTCCCTTTTCAGAGAGTCTAGCTCTTCAGCCCATTCCCTTGTATTTAACTCCTCTAGCCTAGGCTTTAGGCACTTTGGAAGTGCTGGAGTTATCAAGGAAGTTGGTTGCGACACCTCCTCCACAGGTAAACTACTAAGGACACATTCCGCAAGGGGCGTTGTCACGGTCAAGGACTGTGACTACTGTGATCCCTGATTGGAAGTAGTAGCGGCTAGTCCAGTGGCCTGGCTACTCTTGGTGGATTGCGGTGCTACGTCCCTAGGGCGATCGGAAGTGGCCGTGTCTTTTGTTTCCCTTTGAGCATTCATCTGTGTAGATTGAGCATGAGTTGATTTAGTCACATTAGGTTGTACATGTATATCCTTGGGCCGAGAGCTATGGCTAATGTTGTGTCCCACCTCTTGGAAATTTGGAAGCTTAGATGGAGATAGAGATTGGGAGTGAGCAGCCGCTTCTGATGACCGCTGTTGTGCTTCCTGTGTCCGTTTGGAACAAGAGGGTGTAGGAGATCTAGGACTCTTAGGTGGACTTGGCACTGGCTAAATGATTTGCTCGAGGCTATTAGACAATTGTGCGATTTGCTTTATTGTGCCTATGATGCCTGTTATCCTCTTGGGAAGTCAAAAGCTCCTTGAGCACTAGTGGTCTTTGTGCATGCTCAATGGTTACATATGACATCTGCTTATTAAGCATGCTAGGCTGAGGCTCTTTCTTTCCAACGCTCATGTTTGGTTTCTTGCCTCAAGACCTGGAGTTTCTCTTAGAATTTATCCTATGCTTCATTGCTTTTGATGCAATCTGCTCTTCAGCTCTGATAGAGATGGTTTAACAGGGGGTTTTGGTACCCAAATCCATCGGTTACCTGTATAATACCCTTGAGCACGTAGCAACACTTTGGATATCCATCTCGGTGTTGTATTGATTCTCCATCGATGCCTTTGTCCATAAGGCTTGGGCTTCTTTTGGGGTCTTCTACGATATTTGTAAGTCCAAAGCCCGTCCTTGGCATTGTCTCTTGACCTTCTTGTTTTAGGCATGGCCTCACTCACTGGTTCTCGTTGTTCGACCTGTGCTTGTATCAGCTCTTCCAACAAGTTCTTGCTCTCGTTAGTAGGCTTGACTGTTATGTCCGCACCTTCCTTGCCTTTCCCTCGAGGTTCGATGAGGTCACCCTTGCTAAAGGTCATGACTATCCTCACACCTGGTAGTGTCAAGTGTATCCTCTATGCTACATACACTTGGTTGCCCTTTTGAAGGGTCTCCCTAGAAGGGTTTTCTTCCCGTAATTAGCACTATTTGGAGGAACATGAAATAGGATAGGCAAGCTTTCAGTTTCAATTATCGCAAGGATTTTGCACTTCCCTATTGAGTACTTGTGGGTGTCCCCTGTATCTACGGGTGTAGTGAGCTTACCTCCATGCCGATCGAGTTACCTCCTCTCTCGTGCACTCCGGTAGCTCCACGATCCAAGTGCAAGCTTCAAGCAAGCTCCATCCTCAAGCTCCACGCTCCAAGCTCCATTGCCACAAGCAAGACAAGAGAAGAGAAGAGAAGAGAAGAAGAGAGGAGAAGATGGGAAGCTTCTCCTCCCCGTTCCCTCACCCTCACACACTCACTCCCTCACACTCTCACACTCCCTCTCTCAAGCACAAGCTCAAGCAAGCAAGAATAAGAAGAAGAAGAAGACGAGGAGAGCCACTTTTGGCCACACACAAGAATGAGCTTCTCATTCACTTTTGAACTTTATATACAAAACCCTAAATCCCTTTTGGGCGGTCATTCCCTTATCCCCTTTTTTACATGGCCGGCCGTGGCTTAGGCCCTTTTTCCCATTGTCCTTCTATCTTTCTAGCTTCCTTTCCACCGCATGTCTACATTTACAAATTGCACGGGTGAGAGCCCGGCGCTCCTTGAATTAAACCATGATGCGCTTGCGCTCTTTTACAAAAGTATTGACTTGCGCTTTTCCTTGTGTGCCTTTCTCCCTTATTTAGGACTGTTCTCCTTGTGCGTCTTTGTCTTCCATTTTACTTTGCCTTGGCCTTTGTCTTCTGCTTTAGGTTTTTTAGATTTTCCACCTTCGTTCATTTGAGGGTTAACGATTGTTCTCTTTCTGGATAGCTGATTCCTTCTTCTTGGTGCACGTGATAGCGGCAAATTCCAACTCTACCAAGTTGGAGGCAGGCTCTTGTGCCTTTTGTTGGCTATCGGTGGCATTGGCCTTGACAGGGGCTGGACTTGGACAGTCCTTTGCAGTGTGTCCTTCTCCTTTGCTTCGATTGCATAAGGGCTTCTAATCCATAGATCTTCTAGGGTTTGGACAATTTGGGGAGATATGACCCTTTTCTCCACATCTGTAACATTCCACCTCTGATCTCTGACCACCGCCAGACTTTCATCCTCTGTAACTTTGAGAGGGAAACCTCCTTGGACTAAAAATAGGACCAAACTCCCTAGGCTTTGGTCCAATATCTTGCTTTGTCATTTTGGATTCTAGCAAGTTAAATCTTGCATTTTCATCTTTCTGTCTTCGTTCATGCATCTCTTTTAGAGAGCAAATATCCTCTATATGATTCTTCCTCAAACAGTATGAACAAAAGGCTCCATGAATGGTTGGTCTTCAGGTACATTCAGTGGCTAAATGTCCCACTTGATGGCACTTTCCTCACCATGTATTAGAATGCATCACATCTTTCCCAACTCCCACAAGAGTGAATATATTGGCGGTATTCACCTTCAGCATCTGTAGCTACTCTGTAATCACATCCATAAGATCTTTCTTGATACTTGTAACTGAGTTGGATAAGTAGTCCTTCAAATTTTCACCTCCTGAAGTACTTGTAGTAGGGTTTTGAGAAGCTTCTGTAATTACTGCATATACTGGTTGGGCTGATCCAGAGGGTCCTCTATTCTGGTTCTGATTCAGAGCTACTATTGAGACTTGGGGTTGTTGATTCCAGTTGGTAGGGTTCCATTGTTGTTGAGTCACCATTGGAGAAACTATTTGAGGCCACTATTGTTGTGGTTGAACCATCATTTGAGGCACTCTCATCTGCAACGACCTTTGTGGATCATGTGCATTGTACTGCGGCATTGTTTGCATTTGGGAATAAGGGTAGGGAACTGTCCCTAGGATTGCCTTTGGTGGGTATACCATTCCTAGCATGGAAGGAGGCAAGACTCCTCTTCTTGGAGTCATTGACAACCTCGCTTCAACTTCGTCATACAATCTTGCACCTTCCACTGCAACTTGCAAATTGACTGGTCTTCTCAATTCAACAAACTTGTGAACTTCTAGTTATAGGCCTCTGAGGAACACTCCTTATTTGATACCTTCGTCCAAATGGTGGTTGGTCCATCTCTTCAAGATGGATCCCATTCACAAGACATAAGCTTCTACTCTTTCTCCAAAGGACTAACTTAGGTTCATGAACTCCTCTCGCATCCGCTCTTCAAAACCTTCACACGTGAATTTAGTGAGAAAGGCCAACTTCAGGTCGTGTCCCATGTGCCAAAAGTTTCTACTGCTTATCTCTCATACCATTGAAACGCTGCGCTGTTGAAAGTGGCAGGAAATATTGCTAACCAATGCTCAGAGTTTCTGGCATTGTTAGCTACACATGCTATCATAAATTCTGCTACATGAAGATCGGGGTCTTAATTGTACTCTCCCTTAAAAATTGGCAATGGGACTACATTTACTGGCCTGTCATCAATATTTTCACTAACTAGGAAGGGAACCTTGAGTCACCATAGGGACTTCTATAAAGAGTGCTTTTAGGGTGTCAAAGGAGGCTTCTGCTGCTTGTTCTCAGCCTTGATTCTTGCCTTCTCTCTTCTCACGTACCTCTGGACTCGTTCTAATGCTTGCCTCTTGATTACTTCATTCATGAGGGGGTTGGCTCCAACCAATTAGTCTGTATTCAATAGAATAGAATCAGAGAGGGGCTTAAGTCTTTGGAGGATTCTTTGGCCAACATCTCTTCTACTTTCTTCTTTTCAACATCTCTGAATTCGGCTTTCAAACCACTATAGAGGGGGAGATATTCCATTCTAAAAGTATCAAAACTCATTCTTCTTAGGATTGTTGTTGTGCCATCATCATAATAATGCCAGCTTCTAATGGTTTCAATAGTGTATGTTGTGAAAAGCACTCTGTCTACTAACTTCCAATGGGTTGCTAATTGGACAAACAGAAGGTTGTCAGAACACCAAGCATCCCACGTATCTTGTTGTTGAGCATCCACGAACAAATTCCAACTCTTTTCTTTCTTATTTTTGTGAACCTCCATTGACCATGACTCTTGAAGCTTCATTACAATCTCCCACTTGATGATGTCTCAAAACTTCTCAATGAATGCCAAATCTTCCATGGATGGTCATTCCTTTTGTTTCTACTCTTCAGTTTGTTTCCAAACAATTTTCCACCAAGATGCACGTCTCAGTTGCCTCAACAGAAAGAGGAAATAGTCCACCACATAGAGCTTGCATCATGATGGTAATATGTTTTCGCCATTGTGGGATAAACTTCTTGTAAAAAGTGAATTTGGCAATAAGAATCTCCAACTCTTCAGTGGAAGAAGAAACTTTGCAAGCATCCATTGAATTTTCCTCTTCTTGGCAATGCCATTTCCTTCATTTTCAGCCTCTTTTGATGCTTGTTGATGGCAAGTTTCCCCGGTTGCTCACCAAAAACATGGAGCCCCAAGAGGAACACCAAGGAAAAGGGGTTTCTATTGCAAAAAAATCTATCTTGTAACATCAACAAGCTTTTATTTCATTCTTTTGATGACCAACTAGAAATATTCAGATGAGTTGGTGGAAAATTTTTTGAATTTTTTCTAATTTTTTTATTTTTATTGATTTTTAAATGAGTTTTGTCAATTTTCAATGGATTTTGAAGGATTTTTAATATTATTTTTTTTTTGCATTTCAACCAAGAAAATAAACCAAAAAAATTTCAATTTAGTAAAGGATTTTTCAGCTATTTTTTATTTTTAATTCAATTTTAATTATTTTTTAAGAAATTTTAGGTTTTTTTGTGTTTTCTCGAGTTTTTAAGTGGGTTTTGAAATTTAAAAATAAGTATCCGGGCTGCGTGTGAACAGATGCATGAAAATGACTAAACACGCACCACCGCACGGACAAGTTAGACGTGCGTCCTCATGTGTGAACACCCCCTGGCAGCAGCTCACGAACACGTCATAAGCACATCCTTATACGCATAGGGATACGCAAGCACATGGTACCACAGGGCAGGAAAGGGGGCCTACGTGTGGGTGGGTTTTTTTTTTTGAAAAATGGGTTTGGTTGGCTGCGTGCTTGTTGTGGGTGGGGGTGGTGGGAAAGGGGGCTATGGTGGGGGTAACTGGATGGGGTGGGAAACTGGGGTTGGGGGAGGTTGGGTTTGGTTGGGGGGTATGGTTAGGTTTTGGGGGGGGGGGGGGGGTTTTATGGTTAGGTATAGGGGGAGGGGGAGGGGGTATGGAAGCGGCCGACGGGAGGGGTGGGAGGGTTGGAAGGGGAGAGAAGAGAAGATGAAGAAGAAGGAGGAGGAGGGCGGGGCGGTGGGGCCCAAGGCAGAGGCGGACCAGGCACCAAGGCGAGGGGGGAGGCGTCGAAGGGGAGGAGGAGGCGGTGAAGGGGCCACAGGGTGGGGAGCCCAAGGAGCAAGGGGGGAGGGCGAGGAGGCGTGAAAGGGGAGGGAGGGACCCACGGAGCAGGCGATCGAGGGGCCACGCGTGGGAGAGGCATGGGAGAGGAGGGAGGGCCCGCAGACAGGCGTGAAGGGGGCGATGCGTGGAAGAGGAGGCGTGGGAGAGGAGGAAGGGCCCGTAGGAGAAGGGAGGGAGGACCAGTCAACGATTGGTAAATTGTTTTTTTAATAAATTATTAGTTTGTTTTTTGTTCTTTTTTGTGTTTATTTATTTATTTATTTTGTGGTGGTTTGTTTTTTTTTTAATTTTTATTTTGTGTTTGGTTGGTTTGGTTTTGTTTATTTTGGGGTGTTTTTTTAAAAAATAAAATCATTATTATGATTGGTTTGGGTGTGGTGTTTTTTTTTTTGGTTTTTGGTTTGTGTTTATTGTTTTTTTTTGGGTGTTTTTGTTTTTTTTTTTTGGTGGTTATTGGTTTGGTGGTTGTGGATTTTTTTATTTTTTTATTTTTTTTTTGTCTATTGTGTGTCTTTGGTTTGTTTTGTTGTTTTTTTTTGTGGTTTTTTTTTTTGTTGGGTTTGATATTGCTTAGTTTCTTGTTCTTTTATTTATGGAGGTATGTATGTGTTTGTGGTTTTTGTTGTGTGCGTGATTGTAATTGGGTGTGTGTGGGGTTGTTGTGTTGTGGTTGGTTTTTTTTTTTGTTTTTTTTTCATTTCTTTTTTTTTTGTCACCCACCCATGCTTTTACATTTCAAAGGACACTATTATGTACGCTAGCAAAAACCCCCAAATATCAAATCAAGCATGGCATTTTACATCGCAAGAGCTACTATCACCATACAAATCAAATTTCCTCATCCCATACACCATCACAAATACACTAAAATGATAAGTGTAGCCCTTTGTCAAATAGCTATGGCTTGAGATGATGAAGGCTCCAATACTATGCTCTGTTGTGCTATGCCCAATTTGATGTTCATAAGCAAGACCTCTTGTTCTCCACAACTACCATTTTCTCGATCATCAATCTGACATGTTGAACTATTGGAGTACATTGACATGTCGATAGATGCTTTGTTCTAATGCAACACCTAAAAACCGTTTGATTCTAGATCATGTTGTTATGCCCAAGATTGCTCGTAATGCCATTGTTTCTCTCATTAAAAAAAACAACACCAATATTTAGTTTCCAACAATGTGAGATACAAAGGTTTCTATGCCTCTATACATTGCTTGTTCACTTGACCTTCATTGATGGAGCAATAATGTTGTTGGCATGTAGGATAAGAAAGAAAAACTTCCTTGAACATGAGTGAGAACTCATCCTATATGAAGATTGAAGGGCGGCTTGTACTTGGAGTAGAATTAGAATCCTCTCGTCGTTTCCTTGGTGAGGGATTGGAGCTTCTAGCTAAATGTTCCCTTGGAGCTTCATCTCCATTTTGCCTCTTCTTTTCTACAATTTCCATGTACCCTTTTCTTGATATCTAGTGAAAGCTCTAGAAATACACAACAAAGAAATTGTTGCGTATGTACTTCTGGTGAAAGCAACCCACATTCTTTAAAATCAGTGTATTGTTTGAGAATCTCATCAAAGGATCCCACATCTCTATCTCGGTTCACTCCATGGATTCTTCGAGAGGCCTCCTCAATGGAGTCAAATTCACGTGCCACCTCGACAATGATTGTGGAAAAAGGAGGCAAGTCCGGTGCTGCAGCACTTGCAAGCTTGAAGCAATCAACCACCGCTTGGAACCAATCTTCTGCTTCATGCCATCTTCGATCCCACTAAAGGGCAACTTGTCCCAAGTGTGCCAATAAATGGATAGCTCGTTCCTAACCCGGTGCATCATAAAGCTCGTGAGATGCAAGAGGCACGGCCTTGTGATAAAGGCCATGGCAAAGAAGCTAGACAAGTCGAGATAATTGTAGAGATCTAGATCTGTGACTTTAAGGTACTCCATGTGGCCCGTATCGTTGAAGCTCTTTAGCTCTACATATAGTTTCTTAGGATGTCTCTTATGGAACTTCCTATGGGAGGGGACCATGACATGGGAAACACGCAAAAATTAAGATCAGATGAACCGTGCATCGGAAGGACAGGGAGAAAAAATGAAAAAGGGTAGGGGGAAGATGGAGGTAAGGACAGGCATGTCAGAGTGTCGTTTCAAAACAATAAAGATGCATTCACATGGAAAATCGGCCACTTTATGAGAAATGCTTCAAAAATTAATAACTCAAGAACTGTCAACCGAACAGGGCTGTAAGGTTGGATGTGGGTTTCGGTGAGCGTAGGATGTGTTCACATGGAAAATTGTCACAATAAGGGATAAAGGAAAAAAGAGAAGAAACGGCCCCAAGGGTGGGTTGAACATGGATGAGTGGGTGGAGAAGGGACCCCCATCAGGGTAAAATCATGTCATGGCATACATGTAGGATTAAAGTGAGGCATATGCAGAGGGATATGCATCATAGACACGCAGGGACTCGTCCCCACATTAAAAACCTTAACGGACAGGGTTAGATGTAGCAACACAACCTAGGACTCATCAACCATCTAGACTCTGGCATCCCCACACTTAACACATAACCTACACTTGCAATCATAATGATAGGGTTAGAAAAACTTGACTCGTTTCGCGTATAGTTGAAGGAACCGTCACTGTTACAGAAGGATTGGAGTCAATTGCAGGAGGTACCACGGCTCACTCCAGCATTCAACGGACCATGCAGCGGCACCCAAGGAGGTAGCTGGTTGAGAAAACTGGTCGGGGTAGGTGTCATTGACCAAGGATAGTCACTCAACTCACGAGCACTCAGATGAGATGAGAGAATAGTCACTCGCCCATAACTTACATCATGCGAGTGAATATTAATGGAAACCTAGATCTCACATCTGGTTTAGGAATACGACAGGGGGATGGTGCAAAGGAAGTAGGCCAGGGTCCATAGTTGATGGTGCATCAGTGCATCCCATCCCATCTAGCATAGGTGCAAGCATGAAGGCCATGGAGCCTTGCAGTGCAGTGTACAGAATAGGGTGACGTGTCATGTGCTGATGGTAGAGACCCATCCCATAGGTGCATAGGGAAACGAGAACGTACCTGACTCCAATGGTTGTAACGTCCCTCAATCTCACCTCTTAGAAATTGATTGAGGAGAAACACCAGTCACACTAAGCCCACACTTTGTCTCACACTTTGTTGATAAATATAGGACGGCAACCCATTCCTGAAACCCATTAATGTAATCCTCACTGTCACTTGTGCAGAGGTTGTATGCCTTGCGTGCATTTGATGGTGCAATAGTGCATTCTGCCTTGTGCCGGCATAGTGCAAGAAGGAAGGTCAGGGAGTCTTATGGTGCAGTGCACAGGAATAGATCGTGCGTTGTGCATTGAGAGGCCTAACCCATGCATGCAACACTCCATTCACACATCTCACCTCTCATTTGGTTTGAAGGGAAAGGCTGGTCACTCACCCCACCCTTTGTCTTACACTCTGTCAATAGATACAAAGGGAAACCCATGCTCATATCCCCATCGTATTAGGATGAAAGCTTGCGTCACTCAGGGGGTTGGTGATGAAGATCGCTTTATCTGGTGTTGTCATCAGAATGTTAAAGACGAGGCATACCCAGGGAGGCAGCCAATGAGTCTGGTATTTCAATGATTTGTACAAAAGCTCGCCTGTTAAAGAGGGAAAATGGACTGATATTGCCGAGACAGCGCACCAAGGGAGGTGGCTTCAACTTGCTTGTGGAAAGGTTATATTGATAAATCAGTTGTTCTGAATTGCGGGTGTTACCACCTTTTCCACAGTCAGCTTCCCACGCTCCCAAGGGTGTTTCCACCTTTTCTTGGAACGAGGCCTGCTATGACAAGGAATTTCTTCCTTTTCTCCCATAACACTTTGTTTTTTTTGTTTTTGTTTTTGTCTTTTTTTTTTAAATTTCATTAATAAAGAGAATGGTAGAAATACCATGTGTCAGGACCAGCCTTGCCACCTTGCTGGATCAGACGAGAAGTGAACCGGATAGGGTTGAGAGGTATTTGTGAGGGGCTAGCAGAACGAGACCGCCTCATGAGGAATATCATAAGTGCTATCAGAAGCACAAGGAAAAGGACAATGCGATGCCCAAAATCACGGTCAGAAATAATAACTTTTGGTAATCCATGATTAGTGAAAACAGTTTTCAAAAACAATTGTGCTGCTTGAGATGCTGTTAAAGTTTTCTTACGTGGAATGAAATATGCTTGTTTACTAAACTTGTCTACTACAGTCCAAATCATATCATGGTTCGCTTTAGTATTAGGTAAACCAGTAATAAAATCCATAGAAATCTGTTCCCATGGTCTTGAAGAAATAGATAAAGGCATAAGTAAACCATACTGTTTACCATGATGTCTCTTAACTCTTTGACAAACCAAACATTCAGAAACAAAATTAGATACATCAATGTCCATATGTGGCCAATAAAAATCTTCAGTCAATGTACGTAAAGTAGATATGATACCTCTATGACCTTGATATGGAGGACAATGAATCTCATTCAAAACAAAAGATCTAAATGGAATTGTAACACATAATCTTTTTTCATAAAACATGAATCCATCATTGTCAGATAGTGAATCAATAGGAATCCAGTTATTTCCAACTAATTTATTCCAATCAGTATGAAAAGTAATGTCCTGATGATAAGTATCTTTCATAGGAGTTAGAGAATAAAATGATATAATAGAGATATTATGAATGTTGGTCTTCTACTTAATGCATCGGCCACTACATTTTCTTTACCTAGTCGATATTGAATAAGGGGATGAAAACTCTGAATAAAAGCTGCCCATTTGATATGTCGGTCACATATTTGAGGTTGACTAAGGAGATGTCTAATACTTTGTTGGTCAGTCTTAATCATAAACTCAGAACCCATTAAGTAATGTTTCCATTGTCTTAAAGCTTGTACAACAGCTAACAATTCTTTATCATATGTGGAATATTTAAGTTTGGATGGTTTCAATTTAGAACTAGAATAGGCTATGGGATGATTATCTTGTATAAGTAGGGCTCCTATTCCAGATCCGCTAGCATCAGTCTACTAAAAAGAATGGTCTATTGAAATCAGGTAGTTGTAATATAGGAGCATGGGTTAATGCATGTTTCAATAAATCAAAAGATTTCTGTTGATTATCAGATCAATGATAAAGAATACCTTTCTTTAAAAGTTTAGTCAAAGGCAAAGAAAGCAATCAAAAATTTCACACAAACTTCCTGTAAAAACTAGCAAGACCTAGAAAAGAACGTAACTCATGCACATTTTTGGGTATAGGCTAGTTTAATATTGCTTCTATCTTCTTAGGGTCAACCTTTATACCTTCTGATGATACAATATAACCTAGATATTCAATTTTTGTTTGAAAGAACTCACTCTTTTCCGGATTAGCATACAATTGATTATCTTTCAACAACTTGAAAACCAAATACAGATGTTCATAATGCTCTTTCTCATTTTTACTGAATACCAAGATATCATCAAAGAATACTATAACACAATGCTGATATTTCAAAAATATGCGATTCATCATTCTACTAAATGTAGCAGGTGCGTTAATCAATCCAAAAGGCATCACTAGAAATTCATAATGACCAAATTGTGTTCTAAATGCAGTTTTAAATATATCAGATTTATCTAATCTCACCTAATGATAACCAGATTTAAGATCTATTTTACTAAATATGGCAGAACCTTGTAGTTTATCCATAAGATCATCTACCCTAGGAATTGGATATCTATTCTTTACAGTAATCTTATTTAGGGTACGATAATCAATGCACATACAATAAGTATTATTCTTCTTCTTTACCAACAAAACAAGTGTGCCAAATGGAGAACTACTAGGTCTAATTAATCCTCTGTTTAATAATTCCTCAACTTGATTTTGAATTTCTTTCTGTTCGATCTGCTTATGCCTATATGGTGCTTTACAGGGTGGTTGTGTACCAGGAATTAAATCTATTTTATGGTCTTCAAGACGTGAAGGAAGTAGCCCAGGTGGTAGATCTTCAGCAAACCAATCTTTGAATTATGCAAGGAATTCTTTATGCCTAGGGTGCATATGTTTTTCTTTAGCTTGAAGTTCATTCATCCAAATTAGATAAGATTTACTACTTTTGTGTAATGCACGTTTAGCTTGAGTATGAGTAAGCAATGGGAAAGCATTAGATGCGTGCATACCATACAATGTAATGTGTTTTCCGTGAAAATGAATTTTAATTGAATGCGTGGAATAATCTATGTCAGGATTATGCTGATGACGCCAAGACATACCTAGGATAATATCACTAGACTGTAATGGTACAACTAGAAAATTCCTTCTTTCAGTATATTCACCAATTTGAATTTCTAAATCATGCACCTCTTGTGTTCCATTATACCTTGTGCCTAAGAATGCTGCTTTAATGCGATAATGCATAGGAACAGTTTGTAATTTCAATTCTTTCACTAACTTTGCAGAAATAAAATCATGTGTACTATCATCATCATGCAAAATAATCTTTTCTTTTCCATGCACTAAACATTTCATTGTCAACAAAGAATGTGGAGTTGGCATACCTGGTAAAGTATCCGAAGGAGTAGTAACGTCGTCCTCATCTTCTGTAAAGTCAGGCATTTCCTCATGTTCTTAATCTTCCATTGCTCCAAGATAGTTGATATGGACAGGTGGCTTCTTTGATTGGCATTGGCTGCTAGATGGCATTTGTAACACACTATAGGTTTGGCTTTAGATACATTGTTTGCAATGGCAGGAAGTCTAGGAATATTAGGATTTGGCTGTGAAGATGGCTTAGGGTTTTGATTGGTATTTGATGGCAAAGCATGTGGTTTTGTCCAAGACTTACGGAAAGATGATGAAGGAAATCGACTTTGGTTGAATCTTTTAAAAATTGAATTGAATTGCTTAGAACCATAGTTACCATTTGCTTGAAATTGTTGTGGACGCTTGTCTCTTCCTCGAAGCTTGTCTTCAATGTCATGAGCTAAAGAAATTGCACCTTCAAGAGTTCCAGGTTTGAACATATTGACTTCAGCGTAGTAATGCCCAAGTAATCCAGACATATACTTGTGATTGCAAGTCACTTCAGGTACATCTTCAAGCATGCGTAATTGGAGTAAGGCATTCCAAAAGCGTTCTGTGTACTGAGAAATAGGCTCATGATCTATTTGCTGAAGAAGGTCCCATTGCTTTATGGCTTTTTCATGGAATTGTGGAGGAAGGAAATTCTGCATAAACTTCTTCTTGAAAGTCTCCCAGGTAGTGGGATAATCTATGCTCTTACAAACCACGGTCCACCAAAGAGATGCTCTATCCACTAAATGATTAATGACACACTTGATTTTATCTTTTTCAGTGTATGTCTCTTCATGAAAGTAATCATCAAACTGACTGATGAATGCAAGAACAGTCTTTCCACCTCGAGTGCCATTGAAAGTACGAAATTTAAAATTTCATTTACTTATCTTTGTTTCTTTGCGGATGGATTGAGCTTCGAGAGTCACATCAATGGTTCGTCAAATAAGATCTTCAGGTTGTGGTCCATCTTTGTCGGTAGTCGATCTTTGTAAATTGGCCAATTGAACTTGCAAAGCTTGCTGGGCTCTTCGTTCTTCATCCAACTGCATCATAATTAAATTCAACTTTTGTTCCATTGTAGGTTTAGGAAGATCGCCTTCAGCCATTAAATCATCCATATTTTATTCCATCATCCTGTAAAAATTCAAAAGACCTCACACTCTCAAAATTCAATTAGCGGGATGAGCGTAGCTCAAAGTTGGGTGTACAAGGCTTATAGATTTTTGTTTAGCTTTCACGGTCTTCGACTTTTGTTGTTGCGGGATTTGAAATCTTTGTAAAATCTGTGTATGTCCTTCTGCGTGTGTTGAAACTGGTTCAGCAAGTCTGCGTATGCGAACAGAGTCTACCAGGGAACAACTTTGTAGTTCAATGCTTCTACGCGGGAACAATCCTTATGGGAGTTTTTGTCACAAATCAGTTCTGACTTCTGATGACTTGATTGACTTGCAGAGTAAGTAAATTTAGACTTGCAGAATCTGAAGATTTGTGTGACTTTGACTTATGGGATTAAACTTGAAGCTTAAGCTGGTTACCACGTCGAATTCTGGGGAGGGGCCGTTTTTCAACGCCGTGATTCACAGCGATCCTCTCCTGATGCCGCCGTTTGATAAATTTCATGGCTAAGCTTTTTAAAAGCTTAGTTTTGAAGCTTTTAAACTTGATGAAGAATATGAAACTTATCTTTGATCTCTAAGAAAACGACTTGATAGAAGGAGATGTTGACGTGGTCCTCCCCCTCCTCAGGCTGGTACTTCGCGATCAGAGGCTATAGATAGAGATTCTTGACCGCCAGGAATCCACCCATATCGACCGTTCGTGATGAGACTGATCGTAGAGCTCGATTGTTTCAGGAGCTCCGCCTTCGCACACAAAACATGGGTAGTGATTGAAAGCTCTCGATCTCAGCTTTGCTCTGATACCACTGGTGCACAGATCGGATGCTGTATGCTCGCATAGTGAACGTCGGAAGGTCCTCAAGAACAAAAGAACTCTACTTTTTGCACAAAACTCAAGGTAGAAAGCATGCATGACATGAACAAGAGACCAATTAGGTGTAATCTCCCCCCATGCCTTGTGTGAGCGCTCCACAAAGCATGTATTTTATGTATTAATCATCTTCAAGCTCAAATAATAGCACAAATTACAGAATAGCACGCTTTTGGCTTTTGAGTTTGCTTTAGCACAAAATAGAAATAAAGCTAATGGGCGGGAGTCCAAAGAGTCAGGCATACCCAATACAATGTCCAAATACAAATATCATAATTGTGCGCCCATGCGCATACAAAATAATAAGTAAATATCCAACGCCTTAATAAATAGACGCGACAAAATATAGGCGCCATGCCTAAGGTATGCGCCCATCAAAATATAAATAATAACTTGAATACACGCTATCCTCCAATGCTTTCCTCTGCCACTGCTGCTATCTCTACACATCAACTGAAGCATTCACAATCGTTAGTAAAATAATACAATTAAACCGACAAAAGTGAATACCTAGCAGTCTTCAGCTACATAAATAAATCAACTGGTTAGAAATCAATCCTAACCTTAATTTATCACGAGTGCACACTCTAAACTCATAAATGTTTATTAATTTAATATGTATTTTGCGGAATCACCCGCTATGGAATCACCCATGTACACACTAAATTAATGAAACGCCCGAAAAGGATAAGCGCCCCCATCAACTTCTCGCACAAAGAATCCACTTTGTGTATGAGCCCCGGTCAAAAAAGTTTGCGGAATCCACCGTAAAACCTTACGGAATCCACCATGGCACGAAATCCACCGTGAAATATGCCTCCTGGCATCAACTAGTTCTTCTTCTAGAAGATTGAGACCCACTTTCAGGTGACGTTCGGTACCGTTAGTATCGAGGAACATCACTTACCTTTCACCTTCCACTTCGCAGATAAATGTCCCTCGGATTGCTTTTGGATAGACATCTCACTCCTTCAAGGGAGTAGCGTCATTGTCTGATGTTCCAGTAGAACTAGTGCCCTCCTTCTAAACAGATGACTCATTTGTTTGCTAAGATTGTTGGAAGGGTATCTGAGCTTTATTTGCTTCTGTGTGATTGGTGATTTCTTCTAGACTTAGGAATTCATCTTCAGAGGATGCATCCAGGAATGTCACATAGCACGGACCTTCTATAAGCTGTGGCTTTGATGGCTCTGGCTTCTATTGACAAGGGGCATCATCATCATCTTTTCTCCAGAATGACTGGTCAAGGCGACAAAAGCCACTGGTGAACTTAATTTTTATACCTTTTATCCATTGCTTATGCAAATTCTGCATACTTTGTGTAAGAAACTGAGAATAAGGAATTAGTATAAATAACATTGATATTATGCCATGTCACACTGACATTGGTATAAAAGGAGAGGACATGTAATTTTACACATCTTTTTGACACATTAATTCAATTACAGTCTTTCTATCCCTTCTTGCTCATAGCTTCTATGGCTTCCCTTTCTTTCCTATCTTTCTCTCTCTAAATCTAGTCTTTCTCTCTCCTCGTCACTCTTCTTCTCTCTCTTCCTGCAGTCTTTCTCTCTCTTCTGCAGTCTTCTCTCTCCCTAGTTCTCTCTCTGACAAGTGGTATCAGAGCCTTGATCTTTGATCCAGTCTTCTCTCTCATTCCTCACATCTAATTGTAGTTTTCAAAAAAAGAGAGAGAGAAAACCCTAGTCAAACAGGTACAAGAGCTGTAAGGAAAATTAATGGAGTACCACAAGGTGTTGGCAGCTTTCTTGGACTCCACACAAGCTATGGCAAGAGGCTCAGTTAAATCTGGAGGCAAGGAGACCAAAAATGACAGCTCGTTTTCAACTTTGAGGTAAAATTTTAGGGGTTTTGGGTGAAGGAGGTCACTACAGAACTTGACAGAGGTCTAAATGGGGTTACTCTCCAAAAGTGAGTCCTCTTCTTCTTCAACTTTCAAGCTTCTCTTCAAGCTTTCATGGTGCAACCAAGATCTCTACTTCATTTCTTGTCAGGATCTTCATCTCTCTGCTACAATGGATAGCATGGGACATTTCCCTGCTTGCTAAGCTTCAGATCAAGCACCACATATAGAAGTATTCAGAGCTTTATCTTCCTTGTTAAGACTGATCTTCATCTTGATGAAGGGAGCACAGGGCTTCTTTCTTGCTTCACGTCAGCCTTTCCTTCTCCACAAAGATCCTCATTATCCATCACTGATTCAGGGTTCTCTGCAAGAAGATCGGCCTCAAGGACCTGTGACATAGTACCATCTACCAGGTGCAAGTCACAAGCACTTTCAGACTCGTAGTAAGTTTCCGCATCCTTAGGTGCAGTCTCATACCTTATGCACAATTTGCTGCTGGCCGAGGGATCGATCAAGATTGTAGAGGGTTGTCTACTGCAATTTCTTGCTAGATATAGGTGGAGCAACTGCTACAGTAGTTGACGACCCAGGTTCTTGAAAAGCTGGAGGAGGAACTTGAGCAGAGGTGAATTTTCTATGTGTTATTGACTTGATTTTTTGCTCCCCCATCCATCCCAGAAAGTCGTCCACTCTGGTCAGGACGTCATGGAAGCTCAGACGTCGACACCTCCTTCAAGAGGAAAATGCGTAGCATGGCATCTGCAGGCCGCACCAAGGGCCAAGGGCTGGGTTTAGGGCTGAAGTCACAACCTGCAGCCCAGTTGCTTTATCACACCATTCGATTCGCAGATTTGCCATCTTTCATCTTTCTGCCAGAGACTACTGCCAAGCAAAGGAATCAGCCCTTATCTAACCAGAGATTTTCGATCCTATATATGCTTAGTTGAAGGTTTTAGCAGAGAATTATCAGTCTTAAGGTTCATCAGAAGCAGCCATCTTCTTTAGCAGAGCACGATTGGTGCTGCAGAGAATCATTCAATCCCAGACTTCTTGGCAGAGCATCGTTGGTGTAACAGATAATTATTCATTTGAGTCCCCTCAAAAGTAGCAATCTTTTCTACAGAGTACCATTGGTGTTGTACTTTCCATATTACCAGTCCGCAAATTGTGATATTGCATCCATTGACTGCTAAAGAGAAGGCTTCCTATCCACTAGCCAGTGGTCAGTTCTTTTTTCGAGTGCTGACATTGGTCCGTACGAGTATGTATGAACATGGATGGGCATTAGAAAGCATCGGGCAGTATTCAGGGAATTCAACTTCTTGTTGAATGTGATGCATCTGTGCAAGATCTGATCAAGGCAGCACTTAAGGCTTTTGGTAAAGAAGGCAAGGCACTTATCAGGACTGAATCGAAAGGCAATTGGTCTTCAAAAAGCTTGCGTCCCAATGCCCTTTTTTCAAGTGAAGCATTTTGCGGTATGTTTCTGCCTGAATATCCCCCTTCGGCCCTTCGAACAAGGCAAGATCAGCTGACAAGTCAGAGAAGAGCACATGTTTGCCAGTGCGAACTCTTGATAAAGTAAAGTCAATAATATGCATGAAAAGGTCGCATGTATTTGCAAACATGTCTTCTCCACTCAGCTTGAAGTACACTTCTTCCTGATCCATGTTGCCCCAGTGTAAGTGCTCTGCCTCTGTTTGCACCTGAGTTGCTGAGCTGCTGTTCGTCGGATAGCTACCTTGCAGAACATTTTCTCATTCGAGGCATGCTCATCAAGAAGCACATTGCTTTCCCCACTTAGCATTGAACGGGCATCTGTGCCATCTTGCGGTACTGTGCCATAGCCAGTGTTTGAAAAGCTTTGCAGGCGTCTCAGGCATCTGTTGTTGAGATTCAGCAATCACACTCACTAAATAGCCTCTTTATATGGAGCTTCAGGGTCAAGGATATGCAGGCTAACCTATCCCATATGCACAATGGTGCCTATTGCAGTTTCCTACTTTCCTATAAAGCATTGTACTTGCTTCCTTTTCTTAATGCAATGATAGTACTCTTTTCTTCTCAGTGAAGTGTCAATGTCATTGTCCACATACACAAGATTGTGTTTATGAGTCCAAGTCTCAATCTTGGAACCTAATTCACTTGTGTAACAAACAGTGTCTTTGTCTTCTCCATTATGAGTCCACACTTCTCCTTCCATCCTCCATAGCTTCCGTCTTTGCCATGCTCTAGATCCCGCATTTCTCACATGGTATCAGAGCCCAGTTGGGCATGGCATTGCTTCTCCAGCCTCTCTTGATTCCTCTCAACCTCAATCTAGCTCAATGTCAGCTCATGACTTCATCTCCCAACTCTACTCTCACTGAAGCTTCCATGGCAGCCATAGCCAGCAGCACCCTGTCAGATTGAGCTGCTTATATCTCACTCCACAGGTCAAATCTCTTGGAGCTTCCTTCTGGAAAAGTATTCTCCAACTCATAGAGCTTCCTTGTATCATATCAATCCAGGACATTAGACCATCTGGAGCTCAGCATTGTGAAAATTCTCAATCTCTGCTCTATGTCTGCCATAGCCAGACAGGACCCACCTTACTTGGAGCTTCAATAACTCCTCAACCAGGCCATTTCAGCTCTTGATTTCTTCTAGGGAGTTGTTCTTCTACTCAAGGCGCTTCATCTTGGCACGTGAATCGACGATATTGCTGCGCCCTGACCCCAGCATTGTGGAAATCGTGCAAACCTATCCTGAACTGTGTCGAATCTGTTCGAGGTGCCTGCGTGCTTCATACAGTCCACGATCTTGACGATTATCATGGGGGTTTGATAGCCCATGAAGTCAGCTTCCTAGGCATGTAAAAATTTTTGAAAATGATCAAGTATAGCTCCTGCAATGTTGAAAAAACCAGGCCCCTGTCTCAGAAACCCTAATTCCACCATAGCCAAAATTTCTCAAGTTTTTTTTCTCAGTTTTTCTTTCTCCTGACACTTAACCCAAGTCTCTGTCACTCTAATCCATTGACCCAGTATCAAATCAAGGAGGGGAAGGACCTGAGAAGATTGAAGAACGACCGAACGATCCCGAACAAGAAGAATCAAGCTCAACATCAACACTCATATGGTGTGTTTTCACACTGTCACTAACTATGTCTCTTGACACACTACATTCTGCTCTTCTACTGATAAAATCTCAGAATTCTAGTGTTGATTTGCTACTGATCTTGCAACCTCAACATGGGAAAAGACTCTCCAAATGCTCGATTCAAAGGAGTCGGGTTTCACACCTGGCAAACCCGCATCAAGCTCATCTTGATGAAAAAGGGTCTCTGGGCCATCACAAATGGCAAAGAGAAGAAACCTCGGGACGTGGACCTTGCAACTACTTGGCAAAAGAATGATGACAAAGCCCAGGCCATTATCAAACTGGAGCTAGACGACAGTTATATCCACCATGTGGATAACTGTGAGACCTCACAGGATACATGGAAAAGACTTGACACCCTGTTCGGTGCACAATCTAAATCATCAAAGTATGGTCTCCTGATTGAGTTCTTCAGGCTTGAAATGAAGTCCAGCACATCACTTTCCACACATCTCAATTACATGGAAGGACTCCTAACCCAACTTGCAGGAATCAACATTAAAATGGATGAAGATGTTTGCAACGGTGTTCTACTTAAGAGTTTGCCTCCTGAATATAATAATGTATCAACAACTTTAATCAACATGCCAAATCCTGAACTTGTTGATATCCCGAAATCTCTGTTAGAAGAAGAAAAGAAACTTAAAAGCAAAGAAGAGCCCAGCACTTCAAAGGATGAACAAATGTTATATGTAAACAACAGATACAAAGGTAAAAAGGAACCGCTCTTCTGTGACTTCTGCAAAAGGACCGGACATACTGAAAAGTTCTGTCATGCTAGGAAGAGGTCCCAAAAGGCCTATCTTGCAGCTGTAAAAGAAGAAGAAGACCATGGACCAAAAGATGAAGATGAAGATGAAGATGAAGACCACCAGGATCGGAAGGACAAGACTCATCAGTCCTTCTACTCTCATAACTCTGTTAGACTGTTTTAAAAGCCTTGTACTTCCTTGCCCTAATGCTTCCTGCCATAACACTTTGTGAGGCCCCTGTTTTATAGCCTCTGGATGTCGATCATGTTTTGGTGCCCACACTTAGCCTTTTCTGCGACAGCCTCTGGTGTCTACCATGTTTGTGGTGTGCTCACACTTTGCAGGTGGTTCTCATTACAACCTCTACACACTTTGTGCCTTTCTAGTTGTGATTGAGGAGGGGTGTTGAGATTCAGCAATCACACTCACTAAACAACCTCTTTGTATGGAGCTTCAGGGTCAAGGATATGTAGGCTAACCTATCCCATATGCACAATGGTGTCTACTGCAGTTTCCTACTTTCCTATAAAGCATTGTACTTGCTTCCTTTTCTTAATGCAATGATAGTACTCTTTTCTTCTCAATGAAGTGTCAATGTCATTGTCCACATACACAAGATTGTGTTTATGAGTCCAAGTCTCAATCTTGGAACCTAATTCACTTGTGTAACAAACAGTGTCTTTGTCTTCTCCATTATGAGTCCACACTTCTCCTTCCATCCTCCATAGCTTCCTTCTTTGCCATGCTCTAGATCCCGCATTTCTCACATCTGTGACATCTTGCATCACTATGCACAAATTGATGCGGAAGTGGGCTCTCCTGCCACATCAAATTGTCATAGCTATCATCCTCCTCCACAGGCATTGATGGAGGAGTTTGACCTACGAAGGCTGTCTTGTTCATGCATGTGTAACCACGTCTCCATCGCCTGAGAGCAACACGAAGAAGGTTGCATTCAGCCATGACCACCTTTGCCTGAAGCTTCCAAAAGTCTGAGAACTCGTATCATTTCATTGTTTTTAGTGGTTATGGCCTTTCAGGGTTGAAAAGGGAGGAATTTAGCAGCATTCGATCAGACGATCATATGCAATTGCAGCTCATTCTGTTGCTTGACATCTAACTTTGAACACTTGCCATCAACAATAGCGATTCAGTGAGCTAGGAAGAAGCCGTGGACTTGCAAAAGGGGGCCATGAGAATGTCTCGACAGGGCAATTTGATTGAGCATTGAACAAAAGTGATCATGGAGTAAATCCCGAGGTATGATGCATGGTGTATTTCATTTATTGTTCAAGCAGTTGGGAAGCAGAGAGGACAGGGAGGTCTTGCAGGTATAGGTGTAAACTGGACTCTATGAAGACAAGAAGAGATTGCACGATACAAACGGAAGTTTAGCAGCTTCTCCTCATTGACACAGAGATAAGTTTGCACAGTCTAACAAGGTGCAGAGAACAGCATTTGAAAATAACAAGGCTGGACTCTCGATCTCTTACCTCTGAAGCAGTTCAGCGTACCCCTTGGGCACGAATGGAGGTTAAATTGTCAAGGAAGGTCTTTTGACTCCATGGCTTTGGCTTGATCTGATCAACCACACTATAAAATGACACACTAAATACTTGAAAGCATTCCAAAAACAAGGGGGCCACTACAAGAAAGTTCTGGGAATATTGTCATATCAGTCTCATTTGGGACCTAATATATTTCAAAGCACAGATCTGCTCCTCACCCATGGCAGGCATGATAGTCACAACAACAAGGTCTTTTGAGTAATGTAGTACTTTAGGCACCCACATAAAGAAGCACCACACTTCTACAGCAAGTTGTTTCCAAGCTTCCATCTCTAATGATGGCCCTGAATGCAATTTTTTTTTCAAAGTTTTGGCTCTTGCTACAGCTGTTGCAGGGACAATGGCTCCTAAGATGACAGCCTGCTGCTTAACATGGAGATGATCTCTTTGGGCTATGAGCTATGCGCGAGGGCATAGTTGGGTTATTGCCTACAGCTTTGTTAGAGTCACCAATACCAGTTGTGGTTTTGGCATCCATTACATTAGGATTGGTGTTTATACTTGGAACTGGCCACTTTCATCATAGCTTTGAATGAGCAGGGTTTAAATCTCCAGACTTGCTAAGTGGAGGAAAATTGATAGCCAAATTGAGCTACGAAATTGATTGAGGATTACAGATTTTGAGCACATGTTCATAGTGGTAGCATAACTGAAGAAGAAAGCAACTCAGCATAACTAAAGAAGACACAAAAATAGTTCTTCCACACTTGATGATGATGCCCTCATACTTGCAAGCTATGTCCTGAAATCTGTAGCTAAACCTTTCAGACTTCAAAAGGTCTTGCCAAATGCAAGCTTAATACAATTGCCAATCAATCAGTTGGATAGAGGTCCTAAAATTCACCAACAGAGCAACTTGACTACAATGGCAGCTGAGATCAATAGCTCTAGCTCTAGTGAACAAGGTTGACTTCAAACACAGGCTAATATTGACAAACTTGGAGTTTTAGCTAATCGATGTATTGCTCTTATAAAGGCGGTTATGGAAAAAATAGCAAGACCTGAATCAAATGCTTATGCTTATGGCCAACATGTATATGCTGATGGTACACGTGAATCAAATGCTTATGCTTATGGCCAACATGTATATGCTGATGAGTATCATTCCATTGAACCTTGGCAGCAGAATGGCTATTATGGTCAACATGCTTATGCTTATGAGCATCCACCTCTTCAGCAACGTAGTTATGATTATACTTGTGAAGCTCTCTTAGTCGAGCAGCCCAGTTCTTATGGATGTGACAGTAATGGTTATGCTCAGTACCCTTCTAGATTTGATCAGCAACAAGCAAGTGATTATGACCGACATCATGCCAATACCTATGCTCATGGACTCGCCAATCATCATACTTATGGATAGCCTAGGATGCAAGGACATCATTGTAATCATGTTGGACAGTCATCATGCAATCTAGGGCATCATCTTTATGGGCAACAATATGACCAAAGTTTTGGTAGTAGGCAACAGCAAATAGACGTATTTGGACAGCAGCATGAACATTTTTGTGACTTGCATTCTCATAGAGATTATGGACAGCATGACCAATGCTGCGGGATCAATGATCAAAGGCAGCATGCTTATGTACGTGAGCAGCAAACATCAGTGGAAGAAAATGCATATGCTCAACCAAACTGTCCCTCTGATGCGCAGCATGGCTATTATCACCATATGTAGTGTGGACAGCATGAGCATTATGGTCATGAGCATGGACAGCCATCTGTTGTACATGAGCAGCAAGATGACTATGAGCAACATGTCAGAACTATTACTGAGCTGACCAATGGTGATGAGCAAGTGTGTAAATTGCTATCTAAGGCTAAACGCATTAGACACCTTACTAGTGATACGATACGGGATCTGCATGCTGCGGGCTTATGCTATCAGTGTGCTAAGCCAATATCTTGTAATCATCAAGCCACATGCAGGGCAAAGACTACCAAAATACTCTTGGTATTTGAATATTATGATGCAAAAGATGGAGAAGATCTTGTTGAAGACCATTTTGGTATGGGTCCACAACAAGAACCTCAGTTCAAGAAAGTAGATCATGGGCAACATGTGGATTTGGATGATCATGACCCCATGCGGGAGCCCCATCAGTCCACAGACCTGCAGTTTAAATGCTTGGACATCATTAAGAATGCAGGGTCCATGAATATACAACACTTAGGGGTTGATGCAGTCCATGCAATGGTGACTTCAGCCTCATATGCTTCAGTCATACAGAGCATGGTGATGCCTGAGAGGCTTATGGAAGAGCTAGAGAATACCACCGTGATGATCATGCTTACAGTTGTACTTGACTTTGACCTTATGAAAGTTGATCCAATGCATGGAAACGATACCACTTTTCCTTTTGATCCGGGTGGCTACAGGCTGACTTTGACCCTCTGCATAGACTAGTACTACTCTTGAATATTAGGCAATCTTTTACTGGGTCTATGCCAAGAACCCCCCCCCACTACCTTTTGCCACTTGTAATGCTATACAGAGTAGTACTCTGCAGCCCACTACTTGGTTATACCAATAAGTCCGATCTTTGTTTTTGAAAACAAAAACTTCATTCTGAGTGGGGATGGATTGTAAGAAGCTGAGAATAAGAAATTAGTGTAAATAACATTGATATTATGCCATGTCACACTGACATTGGTATAAAAGGAGAGGACATGTAATTTTACACATCTTTTTGACACAAATACAATTATAGTCTTTCTCTCCCTTCTTGCTCACAGCTTCTATGGCTTCCCTTTCTTTCCTGTCTTTCTCTCTCTAAATCTAGTCTTTCTCTCTCCTTGTCACTCTTCTTCTCTCTCTTCCTGCAGTCTTTCTCTCTCTTTTGCAGTCTTCTCTCTCCTCTTTCTCTCTCCCTAGTTCTCTCTCTGACACCTTGTGGTCCATTGGTCAACCCAAATGGAACCATGGTCATTCCATCCAACACCTCAACATCTTCGACCTCTGAAGTCTCTGTAAGGACATCAACAAGATCGTCCGCTATCAGAGAAATATTTTCTCTACACTTTCATAACCTGCTTTGTTTTCTTCCTCATCATTTCCATCCTCTTCCTCTTGAGGCTCTGTCTCTACTTCTGTAGAGGCTCTGTAGGAGAAGAACTGATCTTCCGTCTCCGTGCTACTTTTGATTTTGCCTCTATCTCTGTCTCACTGCTTTCTGACTCTATTTCTGACTCTGTGGCTACCATGTAACAGGGAGAACAATACATCCATGCTTCTATTTCGCTATCAGAGGTTATTTCAGAAGTCAATTCCGGTTGAGGCAGGAGGTATTCTCCCATGGACAAAGACTTTGCTTCTTTCGATAGTTGGCTTACAGTGCCCGTTGTTAGAGACTATGCCTCTATTTTCTTGGAAAAGAACTGTTTAACAGCCTCTTCGTCTCCTGATGTACCATCTATTACTTCATTGGAGCAGTCGGTTATGACTTCGATGGATGTGGATCCATTGCTTTTTTATGATCCATATAGTTTTAACACCACTTTGTTGGGTCCTTTGCCTAGGGTTAGGGTACCTTTAAACCAGTCCATCTTGGCTCTTGCTTCAAAAATCCAAGGTCTTCCCAACAGCCGAGAATATGAGGTCCCATAAGAATTTAATTTGACCACCAGATATGTCAGCCAATAGTCTCTTCCTGCAAGGGTTGGTTTTACGTATGGGAGGATGCCCAACGGTTTAATTCTGCTTTGATCTGCCAATCGATAAGCCACTGTGTAAGTTGAACTCCTTGCAAACATAAGTCCTTCATTGTCACATCTGTCATTATGTTTACTAATGAGCCTCCATCAATCAATGCATCTGAAATAAAGCATCCTTCTATCCATACACTAATCTCTGGGGTTCCAGGATCTAGGAAGGCGTTAGCAACATCTACTTCCTTTACAGGCTATGGGGCCTTATTAGTCTTGGTCAGTGTTGAATGAGCAATCCATAATCCACTCTTCGAGTCAAGATGCTTTTGAATTTCTTTTGGCAACTAGGGGACAGCATCAACAACTTTCAAAATGTTAAGTTTGGTTTAAAAGTTTCTAGATCTTTTATCAAGTCACATTCTTTGATAGGATCCACAGGCTTCTCTAGGCTGCTGGGGGATGGGGCTACACCTATTTTCATCTTTCCTTTTTATTCTAGCAATGGCAACATCGGCACTTCCTCTGTTTCTGGAGGTGCTTCTGTATCGTATATCTCCTGGACCTCTGGTCCTACCTCTGGGATTGTCTCTATGACTCTCAGTGGCACTGCAGTGCTCTGTACTGCACTCTTCTGTCCTGTACTGCTCTGTCCTTTTGTTGGCAGATTGAACTTCACAATCTTGGTGGAGGAGTTGTTCTCTTTCTGGACAACTGGTTCCTTCTTCTTGGCATGCGTGATAGCAGCAACTTTCAACTCTACCAAGTTGGAGGTAGGCTCTTGTGCCTTATGTTGGCTATCAGTGACATTGGCCTTGACAGGAGCTGGACTTGGACAGTCCTTTGTAGTGTGGCCTTCTCCTTTGCATCGATTGGATAAGGGATTGTAATCCATGGATCTTCTACGGTTTGGACAATTCGGGGAGATATGACCCTTTTCTTCACATCTATAACATTCCACCTCCTCTGATCTCTGACCACCGCCAGACTGTCCTCCTCTGTAACTTTGAGAAGAAAACCTCCTTGGACAAAAAATAGGACCAAACTCCCTAGGCTTTGGTCCAATGTCCTGCGTTGTCGTTTTGGATTCTAGCAAGTTGAATCTTGCATTTTCATCTTTTTGTTTTCATTCATGAATCTCTTTCAAAGAGTAAATATCCTCTGTATGGTTCTTCCTCAAACAATATGAACAGAAGGCTCCAGGAATGGTTGGTTTTCAGGTACATTTAGTGGCTAAATGTCCCACTTGATGGCACTTTCCACTTCATGTATTAGAATTCATCACATCTCTCCCAGCTCCTGTAGGAGTGGATATATTAGCGATCTTCACCTTCAGCATCTGTAGCTGCTCTGTAATCACATCCATAAGCTCTTTCTTGATACTTGCGGCTGAGTTGGATAAGTAATTCTTCAGTTTTGCACCTCCTAAAGTACTTGTAGTAGAGTTTTGGGAAGCTTCTGTAATTATTGCATACACTGGTTGGGTTGATCCAGAGGGTCCTCTGTTCTGGTTCTGATTCAGAGCTTCTATTGAGTCTTGGGGTTGTTGATTCCAGTTGTTAGGGTTCCACTATTGTTGAGTCGCCATTGGAGGAACTGTTTGAGGCTACTTCTGTTGTGGTTGAACCATCATTTGAGGCACTGTTGTCTACGGCAACCACTGTGTATTAGATGCACTGTACTGCGGCACTGTTTACATTTGGGGATAAGAGTAGGGAATTGTTTGTGGGACTGCATTTGGTGGGTATACCATTCCTGGCATGGGAGAAGGTAAGACTTCTCTTCCTGGAGTCATTGATAGCCTTGCTTCAACTTCGTCATACAATCTTGCACCTTCCACTACTGCTTGCAGATTGACTGGTCTTCTCAATTCAATGAACTTTGAACTTCTGATTGTAGGCCTCTGAAGGACACTCCTTTTTGGATACCTTCCTCCAAATGATGGTTGGTCCATATCTTCAGGATGGATTCCATTTGTGAAACATAAGCTGGTACTCTTTCTCTAGATGACTGACTTAGGTTCATGAACTCCTCTCGCATCGGCTCTTCAAAACCTTCACGTATAAATTTAGTGAAGAATGCCAACTTTAGGTCTCCCATGTGCCAAAAGTTCCTGCTGCTTGTCTCTCATACTATTGAAATGCCGCACCCTTGAAAGTGGTAGGAAATATCGCTAACCAATGCTCAGGGGTTCTGGCATTGTTAGCCACACATGCTACCATAAATTCTGTTACATGAAGATCGGGGTCTTCATTGTACTCTTCCTTAAAAATTGGCAATGGGACTACATTTGCTGGCATGTCATCAATATTTCTAGGACGAATCTAGCTAGGAAGGGGACCTTGAGTCGCCATGGGGACTTCTGTAAAGAGTGCTTTTTGGATGTCAAAGGAGGCCTCTGCTTCAAGCTCCTTCTCAGGCTTGATTCTTGCTTTCTCTCTTCTCACATACCTCTGGACTCGTTCTAACGCTTGTCTCTTGATTGCGTCATTCACCAGGGGGTTGGTTCCAACCAGTTGGTCTGTACTCAACAGAATAGAATCAGAGAGGGGCTTCAGTCTCTGGAGGATTCTCTGGCCAACGTCTCTTCTACTTCCTTATTTTCAACATCTTTGCCTTCGGCTTTCAAACCACTACAGAGAGGGAGATATTCCATTCTAAAAGTATCAAAACTCAATTTTCTTAGGATCGTTGTTGTGCCATCATCATAATAGTGCCAGCTTCTGATGGTTTTAATAGTGTATATTGTGAAAAGCACTCTGTCTACCAACTTCCAATGGGTTGCTAATTGGACTCTCACAACACCAAGCATCCCACGTATCTTGTTGTTGAGCATCCACGAACAAATTCCAACTCTTTTCTTTCTTATTTTCGTGAACCTCCACTGACCATGACTCCTGAAGCTTCTTCACAATCTCCCACTTGATGATGTCTGGAAACTTCTCAATGAATGCCAAATCTTCCATGGATGGTCATTCCTTCTATTTCTGGTCTTTAGTTTATTTCCAAACAATTTGCCACCAAGATGCACGTCTCTATTGCCTCAACAGAAAGATGAAATAGTCAACCACATAGAGCTTGCATCATGATGGTAATATGTTTCCGCCATTGTGGGATGAACTTCTTGTAGAAAGTGACTTTGGCAATAAGAATCTCCAACTTTTGAGTGGAAGAAGGAACTTTGCAAACATCCATTGAATTTTCCTCTTCTTGGCAATGCCATTTCCTTCATTTTTAGCCTCTTTTGATGCTTGTTGATGGCAAGTTTCCCCGGTTGCTCACCAAAAACATGGAGCCCCAAGAGGAACACCAAGAAAAAGGGGTTTCTACTGCAAGAAAATCTATCTTGTAACATCAACAAGCTTTTATTTCATTCTTTTGATGACCAAAACAAGGAAAACAACAATTCTTCACGCAACAACATAGTAGATATCTCCCACGGATTTGATAGAATCAGCCATAATCTTTAACATCTTCACAGAATCCATCAATAGAACAAAGAACATAAAAGAATACACCATTTTTTAATAGAAATGAATCACATAGTATTCATCTTCAATGTCTTCATAGTTTTCTCTCTCAATCTCTCATATAAAGATACATTGTTTTGATAGAATTGACTATCTTTGACTCTCTCTCTCTCTCTCTATCAATAGTACATTATCTCCTCATTACAATACTCAAGAATGACAATTAATAATCCTTCTTAGGTCATGGATGCACCTCCCAAGAGGTATGGGAGGTATGAAAGGGCACCAGAGCCACTACAATGTCTCTTTATAGCTCGCTATTGTCACTGTCACTTTAGTCTTTTCTTTAGTCATCAACAACTACTTTTTCCATTTGTTTTAGCTCTTTTGAACTTAGATTCATCCTTTCCAAAAGTTAAAAAACTTTCCCAAAGTCACACATACATTCTACAGAACACTTACCGAAGATCTACAGAACAGAACAGAATAGAAATAGAGCAGAGATAGAATAGAGACAGAAGCTCTACAGAAGGTCTACAGAGGGTTACAGAAGGTAATCAGAGAACAACAAATCCTCATAACTCATATTAAAACCATTCCAAACTATCAAAAACTATTCAATAAGATTTCAAAATATTTCAACCTTCATCAATCATTAATCCATACTTCATACAGAAGAAAATCAGAACAAAACAAAAGGTATACAGAAGGTATCACAACCAATCAGAACCTCAACAGAACCTATCAGAACATCACAGAGCTTCATATTTCTACTAAGAATCATCATGAGCTTCCAAAACATAATCAATATTATCCAAAACACTCTCAAACAATTCCAAAAACAACCAATCATCATTCAAAATCCATTAAAAATCAACCATTCAGACCCCAAAAACAATAAAAATCAGTCAAAAATTCAGTATTTTTTCACTCTCAACATACAAAACTCATTTAAAAATCAATAAAAATAAAAAATAATTTTAGAAAATATTCAAAAAAATCCACCAACTCATCTGAATATTTCTAGAATGTTTCATATGCTAAAAATACTTTGCCAAATGGTCTAAATATTATTTTAAGGTAAAAATACTAAATTCAATACTTAAATTCATGGAAAAAACATTTTCAATTCTGGAAATAAGCTAAAAAATACTAGATAAATCCATAAACATTGTTGAAATTCGATAGTCCAGTTTTTACTCATGGTATTCATGGTGGACTGCTGAAATCTCACCATCAAAATTTACAATATATTCATATGTGTCATTTATTTCATCTGAATCATTTTTTAAAAAAATACATAAAAAATACTAAAAAATAAATAATAACCTAATGACACAATCAATTAAAAAAATAAATAAATCACGCACATCAAACAAATATATTTTCAGTAACCTTGCCTTGATGTGTCATATCATTTTCAATTTGTGGTTTTTTTCATTTTTGGACTGTTGACTTGCATCTTGGGATTTAGATGCGTGCATTCCATTTCATTGCATACACACATACCCACTTCTAGGTATTTTTCTTTTTTTCTTCCTATTTTTTATTTTTCGCTATCCCAAAATTCACGATTCATTCTTAAAATGAATCCTAAACACCACCATGCCATGTGCGCTCGTGCCAAACACACATTTTTCTAATAAATTAAAATAAACCCGCCATTCACTTTGCACGCACTACGTGCGCTTCAAAGGTACCTTAATTTTAAATAAAAATGAATCAACCGTCACAAAAATGCACACATTGAAAAAGAAGAGTGCTTCAGACACATCAAATTTTTAATTAATGAATATGCATTTAGAGACCTCAGTTTGGGTATCGAAGTCCGGGATTTGTTAAAAGCACCATTTCACATTAATAAATTGTAACTAACAATTTAAAAATGAACTGTCATTTTCTTATTAAGTTTTGCAACCTAATAAAATTTCACCCATTTTTAATAATTTATTAAAACAAACCCTTCATTAAAATAATTCTCCTCATCACTGCACTTTTTTCCCTTTTCAACAAACACGCTTCGTGGGATGGGTACATGCAGTCTTTCAAGTTGTTATTGCTTATAGAAGTTCTGATTATGTCGTCTTGAGAAGGTTATTGAGGTATTATGATTTGATTGTGTGATACAATTACGGGTGCGGTCTATAGTTTTGTTTTTTGCTTAATATGGGGTCTCGGGTGCCTGTTTGTTGTATAGCATGAAGCTTTTGGTCCCATATAGGTATCGGTCATGTCGAATTTTTTCTAGGATATGGATTGTTTGGGGTGGTCAGTCCATTAGTCACGTCTCTGTGTGTTTATTCTTATCCATTTTTTAAATAGATATTCTATTTTTTTGCAGGCATTCACTGTGATTGTTTGTGTGTGCGGTGTGTGTGTATATTCCATCTAAATGGCACCTCAAGCTCCTCCTCCTGTTCAATATATCCCATTGATCAGTAGGGATTATTATTCCCTACTGACTTTTGAGCCTATTGTAAAAGCTAGCCTTACATATTTTGTGGTTGCTTCACTCCCTCTGATTCCAAACGATCTAACCCTTTGTGATGAGTTTCTTCTGTCATACAGTAAGAAATCGGGCTTAGTTCATGATACTTCTATGGTCCTGACACCTAGAGGGTTAGGGAAGGCTTTGTCTCTTCCCTACAAAGAAGAACCCTTCGTCATAGCCAGACAGTTATTCTCAAATAAAGACATCCTCAAGCTATTACAGAAGTAGACTAATGAGGTCCTTGATGTCAAGAAGGTGATTAACACTTCAGGAGCGTCTTTCTCAATGATTACTCATCCTCTCTCGAAGCTAGTCTGCCAATTTCTCTAGGACAGGTTCATGCCTGCCAAGACACCATCTCACTATTTGTCCAAGGAGCTCTTCACATCTTCTAGGATGGTTTTAAAAGGGGTTGCCATTGATTGGAGTACTCACCTTCTTACGAAGATGGACCAGAATTTTGTCAAAGTGACTAGAGGGAATGCTACCAATGTAACCTATGACTCATATTTATATGCTTTCTTGACATATTCAGGCCTTAAGAAGGGTGTTTTACCTCCCCCTCCATCTGATCCAGTCCCTTTCCCTCCACATTCAGAAGATTCAGAACCAATTGACATAGAGGATATTGAATCCCCTCCTCCATTGGTCATTCAGTGGAAGCACTTAAAGCACGTAGCAAAGAAAATTCCACTAGTCATTCCTTCAGTGTCAGTTTCTGCTACCTCTGGAAGTGACCTCCTTGCCTACCTCACATGCAATAACTTATTCAGGGCACATCGAGAGGGTTCTTTGGAAATATCAGTTCCTTCACTGAACAACTTAGTGTCAGGGGATGCCATTCCTTTCCTTTGTAACGACATCCAGAGTTCTACTGAACTCTCAGTGACATCTTGTGTTCAACAATTATATGCTTCTTTTTATGAAGAATTGATGCAATCCAAAGACCAAATCATAAGACAACCACAGAGTTAGCCTCTGCTAAAGACATTCTTTTCGATCTGTTTAAGTAGATGGAGCAACAGACACAAATGATTGAGACCCAGAGAGAAGAAATATCTTCTTTGAAAACTCAGTTAGTAGAAGCTCAATCAGAGGTCACTAGAGTTTTGGAAGAGAAAGAGAAAATGTCTAAAGAAGGAGGGGAATAGAAGGAGCGATTAAGCTCCTTGATGGAGCTTGTAGGAGCAAGGAGACCCATGCACATCGATGTGTGGGGGAGGGTGGATCCTACCCCCCATTTAAATCGGGGCTGTCAGAAAACTCCATGACAGAGAGGAAGAGGGCTGGAAATGGTGAGAGATTGGGAGGATAGGAGAGCCGTCATTCTGTCAACATCTGACAGAGAGGAGGAAGCAAAGAAAATTAGTGGAGGTTGCGAGGACGGCTGAGGATGCTACCATAAAAGCCGTCGAGGTGCTGCCAATTGGACACCGTGACCTAGGGAGAAATCGCCCTGCCTGCCGCGAGATCACCACGAAGTCGCCCTCATTCTTCTTCCACTGGGCTCTGTCCAGAAGCTCTTAGAAGGTCCTTGGAAGCTTCCAAGGGTGGGCTTCCTAAGCCCCCCCTCCTGTGGCCTTACAACCCCCCCCCCCCCCCATTTTTAAAACCCTTAACCCCTTCCCGTGGAGCCCTTAAGCCTTCCCGTGGGCCCCCCATAAAACCCCTTCCCATGGATGGAACCCCCCTCAAAAAAAGAACTAAGGCTTGAAAAGCCTTATTACCTTCCCCTCCCCCCCCCCCCCCCCCCCCGTGCTTAAATTTATAAGCCCCTTCTTGTGTTTTTTTTTTGAAACCCCGTGTTTCCCCCCCTGCCCCCCGTGTCCCCTTTTTTCTTACACACCCTTTTCCCTCTCCCATGCTATAAGCCCTTCATCCTTCACCTTTTCCCTTTCACCCCGGGTTTAAATCCCTAAGCCTTTACTACTCCATGTCCTAAAACATCTCCAAGAATCCCCCTTCCTATACCTTTTACTCCCAAACCCAAAGATCTCCCAAGGCCCCTTCATATGCTTTTTTGAAACCACACTCACACACACCCTTTTCACCGTGTATAAATCCCTATAGGGCCTTTTCTTTTAGGCTTTGTAAACCTTTCCCTCTCCGAAGAAGCTAAGACCTTAAAGGTCTTGTTACCCCTTTCTCGTGGTTAATCCCTTAACGATTCCTTGCCTCGAAAGAGAGAAGAAGAGTATTGAAGCGACGGCGGAATTTCGAAAAGGAGGTAAAGCTGCTTCCACATTTGAAGGACTACAACTATGATGCTGCCTAAGAAAGTCCAAGGAGTAGCTGCGTAAGGGTCATCTCCCGGTATCCATGTGGATATCTCACCCCAAACCCAGGTTTTCCTTCTTAATTTTATATCGGTTTTAATTCAATCATGCAAGATGAATAGTTAAGGATAGGATATATTTTGTCCTAGTTATTTACGACGAAGGAATTTAGTTTAATTAAATATGTAAAATAAATAAAGTATAAACATAGTTTTCCTTCAAATAGCATTATGCATTGAAACGAATTATGAGCAAGAATTATTTACCCACTAAAGTAGTGTACTTCGGTTAAGCCTAGAAGGTATAAACTGTATCTTGCACTCTTTTTACAATGAATCATCATGGAAGGTGCAATTCATGAAAGGTTTCTTACGATGCTTAAAACTCTAGGAAGTTATTGTTGCTAACTGCATAACTTAGCAAGGAAAAGATTGCTTATTTGGCATGAGTTTTGTTTTGCAAGGAAGAAGGAAGATTAATTGAATTTACCTAACCTCAAATCGATAAAGTTTAGGATTGAAAAATCAATTGACACGTAGATAACAAATCATGCGGAGGTGATCTCGATATTACCTTCTAGAGTTAACCAAATTAAAAAATACTGCGAAATATTCGTTGGGAATGAAGTAAAATTCCAAGAAACATCTATACCTTAAATACCTGTCCACATTCCCTGAATATAGGGCCGGTAAATTGTAACCGAAAAATAAGAACTAGGGTTTATCCCTGAGAAAATAATAAAGCTAGGAAACCCTAGATCCGACAAACGTCAGCTTAAAGAAACTGAAAACGGATTGTTCCGTAACTCCATTACCGCATAGTATGATGCAGGACTTGCACGGCAAGTATGAAGTCATATGGTCTTGTGATTGATTCACAAGAGGAAAGGCTAAATACCCTCAACAAGGATGGCGGATCCTTATGCAAGTTATGTTGCAAAAAGGATGTATTCTTTGATATCCTTCTAAGTAAGGAAGGTTAAAAACCGGAAACTAAAGTATCCAATGAACTTTAGGGTTGACCAAGTTGGGTTAATAGGGTACGCCCTAATTGAGAATATAAAGGATCTTGCCAAGTTGCAAGGCACCCCGGATCGAGTGCTAGATGCATTCAAAAGGAAAGATTTCTTCCTTAGCAGTTTGCCAACAACAAGATCGATTAATGGAAATATTTGTGCTTGCTAGAGATTTTAGAGCACTGTTTGCTTTATGAATTACAAATTAAAAGAATATCTATACTTCAGGTTGAAGGCCTGAAGGGAGAGGCAACTTCAGTTACCCCCGACTGCCTGCCTGACCCTAACCAAGGGGGTGTTGATCGTGCCAGGAACGTGGACCAAACCTGCCACGAGAGGTCTCTCCGTTGAGCACTACTTGGAGCAGGAGGACGCTTGGGTGCTAGGGGGGGCTCTAGCCATAAATCCCTCGCCTTCCGGGTCCTGCACAAGAGGCTAACGTGACTCGGGATTGGATCTCGAGGCCCGCATACTAGTCTACGGGCGGAAGCTTGGAATAGTGATCCCTGTGGATTACTGGATAGCCTTCGGGCGGATTATGGACAAGCCTACGGGTAGAAATCCTTGTATTTCAAAGATAAATACGATGATATGTTAATAAAGAACTTTTTTGATATTGTTTTTCTATGTCACATGATAAGATTATGTGAAGGAACCAGTGCTAAACGGTTTAATTAAAGAAGCTAATTGTTACATGTCCAACTAACGTGTTAGATAATTACCTAACTAAAACAAACTGAGGAAAGTGCGGAGGATGGGCCATGGGTCCGTCCTACGGTTGGGTGGTCCCGGTTAGCTGGGAACTTTTCTCAAATCTCGAAGAACAGCGGGATGATCGTCAAAGGACACGAACAACAAAAGCGTTGTCCTAGAGTTATGTCTTAACCGATTTACGCTGTTTTAGGGGAACGGAATGGGACTATGCCTTATGCCAGAGAGGTTGAGCTTTGCATCCCTCTCGTTTCCTATTCTCTTTGAACCAAGTGCAGCGTGAATCCGCTTCGGACCTAGCGTTTCTGCGTAAAGTAGTTCACTTGGGTCCGACACTAGTTGCTGTTAGGAAATGACCAATCAGAAAAACCCAAATTCCGGTCGATCCTAAGTGGGAACGGCCAGAATACTTCCGCTACGTGGTAGACGCGGAAAGCCCTAGATCGCAAACCCCGTAACATTCCATGGGAGTGCCGGGCGGAGCTTTCTAGACATCCTTTTCGATGGACTGCTAAGATGTGTCCTGGATGATACTAGTGGACACATTACAGTGGTGGTGGAGAGGAAGGGATGATTATAAGTCGAAAATTGGCTGTCACTCATATCCTCTAAAAGGGCTAGGCTAAACGAGGGTAGGAGCGTGGCTCGCATCATGAGACGGGCCATGGCACAGCTATCAATCATGTTAGGATCGAAGAAGAGAGGGGGTAAGCTGTGCTCCTGCGGAGTGGGATCTATCCTGAGGAGAATTCTAAGTAGGCGAAGGTAATTACAAGTAGTGATAAATGCTGGGTCAAGGCAAGAGGAGAATGTGTCTAGGAAGTGTACAATGGCATTACATAGATCGCTAGGGGTGAAGGTAAGAGCATCCTTGTAATTTGTACAATTAGGGTTGTAGATGATTGGGAAATCATACCTTCCATGGGCACTTGGGTCAAAATCAACTCCAATCCTCCGAGGGTACGGCATGTGAGTGGGATCATTACGCTCGAAGGGGAGTGCGTTGCAAAAGGTCATCCAAGTGTCCATATTCATCAAACATAGCCTTCTCCTCCACAGAGGCTGGCTTTCGAATCCTGGCACAGATCTTGGTGGTCTGAATACCTTGTTCTGCCAGTATTCGCTGTCTACATTGCTCCATGCAGTCGGATGTTGCTCTCTTTCCAGCAACCACCTGTCTCTTAGCCTTCCAGCGATACCTATGACTTCATCCACCACCTTAATGGGTAAAACTCTTCTTAAGTTTGTGGGGAAGCTGCAAGCAAAGTCATAGGGTTGCCTATTTAGCTCCTACGGCTCCCAGGCGGTGATGTCTGCTTGGAAGTGCGTAGGGCTCTCTTCTAGGGTGGGCGGAATTGGCACTGTGGCTGCTATCACTGGCTGAGCCCTCTGTCTAGCCCTGACCTCTTCAATAAGCTTCCTCTACCTTTCTTCTTGAGCGGATGCTCTCTCTACAGATGGGTCAGTGGGTGGCTGGTCTTCTGGTGGTGGCGAAGGGGGTGGATGGACCAACTCCTCCTCTTGAGGCTCCATTTCAAAATTGAAGTCAGTCTCATCCCCCTCTTGCCGTTGCTCTTGTTGCACTGCCTCTGCTGTGAAGCCCAATGAGTCTATCTCCTGGGGAGATAGCTCTGCCTCTAGTAGTGAATTACGTTGTTCTTCCAAGCTTGGGCTGGCTCTTGTCATTCGAGCTGGCAGCTGTAGTCCTGCTTTTAGTGCTCTGCGTGCCATGCCTAGTTTCTTGCAGGCTGTTTCCACGGTCTCATTGTCCTCTCACACTGTTACGTCTAGCAGGGTGGTCATGAAAGCATGTTGTTGAGCATTGAAGCTCATGAAGACGGCACCTGCCATGCTTTCCGCCATCAGTTTATCTTTCTCCAGCTATCCTAGGCATTGGGCGAGAGTCTTTAGCCGTCTTTCATTGTGAGCGGCCCACTCCTTGGCCCTCTTTCTCATATCCTCCAAACTCTCGCCTTGCCTTTGGGCCAGCACTGTCAGTCGCTGCTCTTGGTCTTGCATGTCCTTCTTCACCTGTACCTGTTTCTCTTGCTCCGCACTCAACTCCTGTTTTAACTTTTCTATCTCTTGCTCATACCTACGAGCTCTCTCTTGTCGTACCACTTCCAGGTCATTCGCAGCCTTCTGGATCTTCCCCTGGGCTTGCAGTTCCTTGCAAAATCCTACAAGTTCGTCATTTTGCTATCTTAAAGATGCCATGACCTCGGCGTCTTCACTGGCCTTGGTCTCATACTCGGCTTCCGCATCCTCCTTTTCCTGGAGCTGCCCTTTCAGCTCACGTAGTTCTCTCTGAGTTGCGGCTAGCTACCTTGTTGTTTCCAGATGGAAGGAAACTCTAGCCTCTTTCTCAGCTTCCAGCTCAGCAACCGCTGCTTTCTTCTCTTCCTTCGCCTTTTCAAGCTGAGCTAGCAGCTGCTTCACGTATTCATCATATTCTTGTGCTGGCATGCCTGTTGTGGGGACGGAGGTGGTGGAAGTTTCTGTTTTTTGTCTCTTTGGATCCCTCTACAACTCTGCATCAGCAGCAGCTATAGGTCTCTTAGTTCTGGGTGTAGAGGGCGTGACCTCTCCTCCCCCTTGGCCCATCTGCTTGTCAACCAAAAACTGCACCCACTCCAAGGCATTGCTGAGATCGACCTTGGGAGTGGAGCCTTGGGTGGCGCTGGTAGTGGGCGTTGTCGTGATGAGAGTGGATGGTGTGGTAGGTACAAAGAGAGGGGGAATTGGCGCCATTGGTTCTTTGCCTTTTCCTTCTGCTAGGGGCGGGGGTGTGATTTCCGGCACACTGGTACTGGGACCAGGTGCTTTTGTTCTGTGTGGGCACTTTGTGCTCTCCTCATCTCTTTTATGTTGCTCCTCAATGGAGCGACGGGTGGCCAGCACTATTTCTTCCTCTTTCTTTCTTCTCAACTCCTCTTCAGTCTTCTTCCTCTCCTCCTTTGCCTTCTTTGATTCCATCTCAGCAAATCTTGCCTCCTCTTGCTCCTTCTTTTTTCTCTCCTCCTCATCCTTGAGTGACTCCCTCCGAGCCCTCTCCACATCTTCTTTTACTTTTTTCTTGCACTCTTCTTCTCTCTTTCCATGCAAGGCTTTCGTTCTTTGTTCTGTGTGCCTTTGTGGGCTGCCCTGGGACTCTCCCTCTTCGTCTTTGTCAGTCTCTATTTCATCTGAAGACCTGTGCTATTCTTCTATGTGAGGTGGGGGTTGTGACAGTGACTCGTCACTTCCTTCTTCGTCTCCCTTCTTATCTTCTTCTTCCCATCCTTGCCCTAGTGCTTCTCGGATTATGGCAGTAAGGACGCCTCCAAACCCTATGCTTGAGGCCTTGGAGGACGATGCCTTGCGTTTTGATCTGGACGATGGGGATTCTCCTCCACTGGCTCTTCCTCCCATTGCTAGAGCCTTAGCTGAAGCCTCTATGGTTCTCCTCACAAACCCGTTCAGGTTTACCTCGTCCAGTGATTGTGCCGCAATGCTGTCGAGCAGAGGCACGTTGATCCGGCTCATTATGGTGTTGTACCTCTGGCTCGAGAACAAAGTATGCACCATTTTTGCTTGCAGCTGGATATCTGAGTTTGGGATGTCTGCCAAGATAATCCCATCGTTGGTATGGACCTTCACCTTGTCCATTCCCAACATGGCGTAGACGTCCCTCTTCGGCTTTCTTTCCACTTTATTTGGCCACCCCAGTGCCCTCTCCACCGATTCCGAGGTCAGCTCAATCTGTACTTGCCGGGTGGCTTCATTCTCGTGCACCGTGGTGGTGCCTCTATTTCTGTTAAAGGTGGGCAAAAAGTCGGCGCACTGGGTATAGTCCACCCTCTGGCCCACTGCTTCTAGGTATTTCTGCAGATGGCACTGGTCTATAATCTGGTGCACTGCCGACTCTTCGATGGCCACATCTTCAAGGTTGAAGATGTGGCGGAACTTCAAATGGCTAAAGGCTCTAGTCTCCACCGTAAGCCTCGCTTGCTTCTCCTCCGAGAAGGGGAGCTTGCCAGCCTTGTCCTGGCTTGCCATGCTAGATGCCTGCAAGTTCAGCCATTTCCACTATTAGTGCTTTTTGACAAGTAACTTGCTGAAAGAAGAAAAGCATAGCAAATTTTATTGATCTGAAATATTTTGAGTATAGCCTTAACTTTTCTTTTCAGACTTTTACCATTACATTTTACCATTACATTTCAACTTTTATTGACATTTCATACTTAGTTCACTTTTTAAATTCCACCTTACCCCCTTCCCCTTTGGAACGAGAAGAATCTGTCCCAAGATTGGAGGTTGAGAGGACAAGGGCATTTAGCATACAGAGCGTTGGTCTATTTGCGCAGGAGCCAAGCATAGAAGTTGGGGTTGTACTCTAGCTGAGCTTCACAGTCTAAATCGAATGGGCGGGTACCCACGTGCATGATGTATGTTAGAACATCGGTCAGGAGATCGCCAAAATCGATGCGACTAGCAATGTGGAGTTCTTCCTCTGTTAAGAGGCGGTCAAGGTAGGGATGCCCCTTGATGTGCTCTTCCATGGGCCGTCCACAAAGAGTGGTTAATACTCGATACGAGGTTGGCGCGACGTAAGTGGGATCGTACCCTGCTGTTTTGATTGCGTGGCGCTGCTCAGCATTGGTCATGATGCGGCACCCCTCAACTTCCCATTGCAGCCTAAGAGTGTACCAATGCTTCAAAAACGTGGAGTCAATATCAGCGAGCTTGGATAAATTTGTGATTTCCTCATCAGTGATAGCAGAAGTGGTTTGCTGATCGTAGGATGTGATGAGACGTTGTTTAATGGCTTGCTCTTTGGAGATCTTGCTGTTGAGCAACTCAGCAGCAGAGCGAGAAGCTTTTGCAAATGCAAATTCAAAGGTCTCCCAAGACCAAGGCATATTGCGCACTTCCGTTGCAAAGGGTTCTTCTAATAGACCTAAGTCCAAGTGGTTGTAGCTGAGGGCTAGCAACATGAAGGTGGCATCGAGTCGTTTAATGCATTCCACCACGTCATCCCCGGTGTCCTTAATGAGGTCAGTGGCTAGCGCTAAAAAGGATTTTTGTTCATAGGAGGGTGTAAGGCCCCGACAGTGGTTGAGGTTTGAGAGAACAAAAACTTTTGACAACGAAGATGGGCGGTTGGAAGGGTTCATGAGTTTGTGGTTGGGCTGTTTGGATGTTGAGTGGATTGGGAGCAGCCATGACGGATGGGCTGCTGCATTCAGGTTGGAGTTGGGGAGGCGGATTGACTTCGATGGGTGATGACTCTTGTGACGGAGCCTCCAGTTTGGGCCGGTAGACTTGTGGGACTCCCTTGGGTCTAGGCGTGGATGAGGCGGATGGTCATGGTTCAGGAGAGCACTGCGACTTGTGGTTTTGAGGGTTTATGGAATGCGGTTTGATCAAGCTTGAGGGCGGTGTATGAATGGTGCCTTTGGGCATGCGGGCCTTAGGGATCCATAGCCATGTATTTCCCTCATAGTAGCCTTGCACACATAAGAGGGCTTTAGGGACCCATCTTTGCTTGATCATGTTGCGCTTTGTGTTACTGCGTCTTGGCCTCCTAGGGCTAGAGTTTTTGGTCCTACAAGGATAGAAGTGTCGACTCCTAGGCGGCGATTGCGGCTGTTTGGGCTTCCATTGAAATCTAGGCTCTTGAGCCTGATGTTTTGCTACTATGGGCTGTGATTCCTGAATTCTGGAAGGTGGCAGGCGCGCACTACCCCCCTCCGTAGATTTGGTCATGGATAATTCTATCGGTGGCTTTGTAGACAATGATGAAGTCACGCAGCCCTTGCTGAAAGCTGTGACAATGTGAACGTTGCCTATTGCGAGGTGGATGCGCTGCGACTCATAATCAACATTGCAGTGAGTCTACTTTTTGAAAGTACATCCTAGCAGTGACTCCGTGCCTGCGTCTTTAGCATTTGGCAACACGTAAAAAACCATTGCGACAGTCTCAGACTCGATAGAAATAGCTACTTTGCACTTGCCGAGGAGTGCATAGGAATGGGCCCCATATGGGCTTAATTTAGCATTTGTGGGCTGAAGTGGTGGGCTGCCAAGTTTGGTCCAATGATCATGAGTTAGGACATTGTAGTCTGCTCCCTCATCGATCAGAGTGTTGAAAATGCAGGTTTGTTTTGCAATGACCGTTATATGGAGGTATGCGGGCTCTACAGCTTCCTCATCCTCATCATCAATCTCCATGATTGTGGCCACTCGTACTTTGACAGGCGATTCTAACATCGGGGGCTCGTGCAAAGGATGGGTGGGAGGGTAGTACTTCTTGACACAACTGCCATTGAAGAAGCCTATTCCCTCACCATCTAAGGTTTTGAGTTCGACATTGCCTGTGCGGCTGATCGCATGAACCTTGAAGGGTCCAAGGCCTCAAAATTTCATTTTCTGTTTATGTCCCTTAACGGAGTAGAGGAGCACTAAGTCGCCCTGTTCAAAGTCGCACTGCTTGACATGCTTGTCAAACCAACTCTTACGATGGGCCTTCGCACATATAAGTGCATGGGTGGCTAGAAGACGGGTCTTTGATATGCGTTCGAGCTCGACCAGGCATTGCGTCCATGCCTCCTTCCCTTCCCATCGTTCTTGAAGGGCTATTCTCAAGCTAGGAACAAAGAATTCTAAGGGTAGGATTGCTTCTGTTCCATAGGTCAGTCTGAACGGGGTTTGGTCGACAGCCGTCTTATAAGCTGTGTGGTAAGCCCACAAAGCTGCCATAAGCTTGTTGTCCTAGTCACTGTGTGAGGCTGAGACTACTTTGGTCAGGACATTGACAAGAATCTTATTCGTGGATTCTACTTGACCGTTCGCCTGAGGGTAGTATGGCGATGATTTGCGATAGATAATGAGAAAGGTGGACAGGAGATGCGCTATCACTTCGTTGATGAAGTGCGTGCCTTGGTCACTAACTAGTTCGATGGGGCAGCAGAATCGCGAGATCACTTGCTCCCATAAGAACTTGGTAGTCGTCCTTGCATCGCTTTTACGTGTGGCTCTTGCCTCTGCCCATTTGGTGAGGTAATCTGTGGCCATAATGATGTACTTGGCTTATGAGTACTGCGCCGCAGGACTGATGGGTCCTATAAAGTCGATTTCCCATTTTTTGAAGGGTTGTCCAGCAATAATTGGGGTCAATTTCATTTGATCCTTGAGAAGCGGGACTTTTGTCCGTTGGTACTCGTCACAATGCTTGATGAATTGCGTGGCATCGTAGAAAAGCGTGGGCCACCATAGTTGAGACTGCAGCACCTTCAGTGCTATCATATCTCCGCTAAAGTGTCCTCCCACAATGCCGATGTGTGCCTCCGAGAGCACATCATGCATCTCATGCTCACATATGCATCTACGCAGCAATCCGTCTTGCCCCAGCCTATAGAGTTGGCCTGCAATCAGCTGATAGGGCTGGACCTTAAGGATTAAGCGCCTAAGTCGGGCTTTTTCTATTGCTCGCTCAGGTAGTCCGTGCTCAAGCACTTGGACTATGTCATCCGCCCAATATGGCGTTAGATCAACCTTAAATAACTCTCTCTTGCTAGACAAGTTAAATAGATGGGCATCGGGTAAGTCATCAACGATACCTTGTCCAGCGGCTTCTCCCGTGGGGATGCGTGACATGTGATCATCCATGTAATGTTGTTTTCCCTTTTGTATTACCACGAAGAAATCAAACTCTAGAAGTAGAAGGAGCCATCGAGCTATGCATCCTGTAGCGCAAGGTTTGTTTACGAGATAGAGCAAGGGTTTATGGTCCACGAAGAAGGTAAAGGGTGTGGCCAAAAGATAATGCCGGAATTTCTTCACAGCGAACACTGCCCCCATGGCAAACTTAGAAGTGTCGATGTGCACGTGGAAGGTAATGGTCCAATCTGGGGCTCGTAGAATTGGTGCTGTTGTTAGAGCCTTTTTCAATTCTTCATACACTTGTTGGCATGCCTTGGTCCATTCGAAGACGATTAGTAGCTTGTATAATGGTCTGGCGATCAACGCATAGTTCAATACAAACCGCCGATAGTACCCCGTATGGCCTAAGAAGCATTGAACTCCCTTGTAGTTAATTGGGGGTGGAAGGTCAACAATAACCCTGACCTTCAAGAAGTTAGTGGAAATGCCGTTCTTCGACACCACGTGCTCTAAGATGCATCCGTGCTTAACCCAAAACTGGCACTTTAAGGGGTTCAAGGAGAGACGATACAAGCAACACCGCTCAAAGATTGCACGGAGTTTGTCTAAGTGTTCGATCCAGGTCGAGTGGACACAGAGATCATCAACAAAGACTTCTAACTCCTTGCGAAGCATGTCCTTAACGATGGTGCAAATGAGACATTGGAAAGTGGTAGGGGCATTGGTCAACCCGAAGGGCATGACTATGTAAGCAAAGACTCCCCACTCAGTGGGGCGAAGGCGGTCTTGTGCCTTGTCCGCAGGATGCACTTGCACCTGGTTGTACCCTGAGAAGCCATCCACAAAATTGTAGGCTTCCTTGCCTGCCACCCTCTCAAGCATGTGCTCGGTGTACGGAAATGGATAGTTGTCCCTCTTCGTAGCAGCGTTCATCTTCTTGTAATTGACGCACACTCAGATTTTTCCATTCTTCTTCATCACAATGACTATGGGCGATACCCAGTCTGTGTGCTCAATTTCGTAAATGAATCCATCTCTCATCAGCTTGTCAATTTCCTCTTTGACAGCATGAGCGTGTTTTGGATTCATAAGGTATAGTCGTTGCTTGACCGGTATTGCGTCTGGCATCATGGGTATGTTGTGAGTCACGACACTTTGATCTACCTCCTTAAGCTCCTCTAAGGACTAGGCAAACACGTCTATATACTCTCACAAGAGAGTGACAAGACTCGTTTCTTCTTCATTAGTCAAGTCATCGGCAATGAATACTGGTCGGGGTGTTTCCCCTTCCTGGGCTAAGTCTACCTCCTTGACTTTGGCTCGTCCCTCAATTGGTTTGCTCATCTGCCCTTAATGTTTGGCACCTAACAGAACTACTATCCTATCCCCTTTTTTGAATTTTGTGAAGCATTTAGGAAGGTCATGCGGCTTTCATTGTTCTTCTATTCACGTATCCCTGGGTTGCTTTGCCTTTTCCTGCCTTAACTGTCTACGTCTCAGGTGGACGGGTAGGTCCCCCTTGGTACGTCTGGTCGTGGGTGGCCTAGAGATCTTTGGATCACTATCCGAACTAACTTCCGATCCAGAGTCAAACCCTCCGTCTTCACTAGAAGAGGTGGTCTCCCTTGGTGGCCGCAGTTCAAATGGTGATTCAGTCCTAAGCACTGATGTCGTTCCTGGTTGGGCTAGGCCTGCTTGCTCAAGGTCTATGGCTCCTACGTGTTCCAACCAAGTGCAATCACATTCCATGCGCATGACTCCTCACTCTACCCTAAAGGTCTACCTTTTCTGCGGCTTGGATTTTGCTCGTATCTGCTCAATTTCTTGTCCTTCAGTGTCGTATTCTACGGTATCTACTTCACCCTTCGCTCTTATCACTGAAGGATTAGCAATCTTTGTATTCATCGCTAGAATCTTTATCATCCGACTGCTTGTCGTCTCCTAGGGTTTGGTATGTCTCGTGTCATCGGTCAGGAAATAGGGCCTAGTTATACATGAGGTTTAAATCATGCACCCTGGTCCATTGCCACTTGGATTCCTCTAAGAGATCCTGGAGTGGTTTGAAGTTTGTAGCTGGATTGCCAGCTAGCTTGTCCGCTAGGTATTCCAGTATCCCCTAGAGTTCCCTTTTATTGGATGGTACTTGGAAGGTGACAGGCTTAGGCTTTCCATGGAGGCTTTCTGCCATCATGTAGAATGGTATAGAGAGTGCTTCGTTACACTTGCCGATCATTTTCATGGTTTGCTCATACACCTCATGGTCTAAGAATGGCAGGTTGATTGTAGCAAGAACGTGCATCTAATCCCGCTCATCCTCTGGGAGGGGATATACTTGGTCAAGGGCCCATAGGACTCCTTGACCCGAGTGTTGCCCTTGAGTATAGCAGAGATGGCATCTAGGTTGACTGATGAGGTCTTCCAAGTATCCATCTCTATCCTTACGGCATCCGTTCTGTTTCCAAGGAAGATCAAGCCGTTACCCCAATCTTGGATGACTCTAGTGTTGCGCATCTAGGGTCGGCCTAATAGGATATCGTAGTCCACTCCCTTCATGACTATAAAGTCAACAGAGAACTGGATGCCTGCAATCTTCATTGGCCAGTTCTTAAGTACCCCGAATGGCTTTACTCTCATACTGTTTGCTAGTGTGACATTAAATCTAGCAGTTTCGACAGGCGGGTTTCCCCAAGTCTGAAGCACTGCGTGGCTAAGCACACTAACCCCAGCTCCTGTGTCTACGATTCCCTTTCTTGTTGTGTCACCTAGGGCTAAAACTGGCAAGACCGCATGCATATCGGAACCTTCCCAGAAGGCATTGACATTCAAGGATTCAGGCATAGAGTGCAGCGTCAAGCTCGATATTTGCATTTTTGCATCATTGTCTTGAGGGTCTGCCATGACCTGCTCTCATGACCCTTCAACCTACTGCTTAAGATCTTGCCATAGGTTAGGATGTTGCCTAAGCAGATCTCCTAGGCTAAGTGTTACAGGGATAGTCACTAGCGTGGTCAGGAGATTGTTGGATACTCGTCTTTCCCCTAACCTAGATTGTCCTGGCCAGTGGCCGTGATTGATCTGTGGCTCTGTAGCATCAAGGCTTGGTCTTAGCGGCACTGCTTGTGGCATGGTTGCTTCTGCCGACTTAGGTTAGGGTGGTGCTATTGGCGTGCTTACACTAGAGAGATCATTGATCTCGTCCTCTATGATGGGCTCAGCATCCTTGAGATGCTCTTGAGCCTCCTTCACCCATTCCTTCACCTTTTCTATGGCCTCTAACCATCACTTCGAATGCAGGTATTCCCCTACCTTAGCGCTTCCCTTTTCGGCCGTCTTAGGGGCTAAAGTCTCTGCTTCTGCGTCTGAAACCTTCTTTCCAGCAGGTAGAGTTGTAGCACTCTTGGTTTTTAGTGCGACTTTAGCTTCCGATCTCTTCTTTTTCTGCCTGCGGCTTTTCTTCCCTATCGAGGCTGCATCAAGGTTGCTAGGTCCTGGCAGAGAGATGCCGGCCTGCTTCATTTGGGCTCGGGTCATGACCCGCAATGGGATAGGCGTGGCCTCCCCATCAAGGTTTTCGACACCAAACAATCCCAATGGGACAGATGGTACGTTGGCTGAGCTAGAAGATGGCTTTTGCTTTGGGCAATCTACGAAGAGATGGGTGATTCCACACTCTGCGCACCTTTGGTTAGCGTTGTCCCTGTTTTGCTGCTCTCTTTCGGGACAGTGTGATGAGACATGACCGAGGTGACCACAAGTCCAACAAGTGACTGGATCCTGCGGCTGCCTTCTTAGGCCTCTATCTTGTCCTCGTCCTAACACCATCACTGGCACGGGCCGATAGTCCATGAGGACAGCGTTGCCCTCGTCGTCATGCAAGATGTAAGGGTATATATAGGTTTCTTCCTCACTTGGCTCTTCCACATAGTGGACTGGAGCATCGCTCGTCGGTGGATGGGTCACGTAGGGACTAGGTGGTCTAGGGATGCCCGTAGGGTTTATGTCCATTCTAGGGACGACTGGTTTCATATCATTAGGTGCGGGAAGAGCCAATGGGGCTCCCCTTCCAAAGAATGGTTGTGGCCTGTTCGTTAGGTAAGGCTGGCCATAGGGTTGCGAGTACGGGGGTCTTCTTGGCAATCTACAATGCACGACATCATGGCTGAACCTACCGCAGTTAGCACAAGGTCTTGACCTAGGGTCTTGACACTCGGCCGGCAAGTGGTTTCCACCACAGTACACACATTGGACGTGCGGGCGTGTTGGTCATCTCAACATGTCTTGCAACTTGGCTAATTCCATCTTGACATCAGCCAAGCCTTGGTCTGTCTCAGTGGCTTTCCCCTTACCTTGGGATGATGGGATTGATCGCTCACTAGAGGCTGATGCTCTCTCTGAGCTTTGCGAGTTGGTCTCCTCTAGATTCGAGCTCCTGGAGTTCCGCTCCTTCAACTGATCATGGACTCTGATGGCTTCCTCAAACACTCTAGCTATCGCATCTCGTTGCAAGCTCGAATTGCCTGCCAAAGCCTTATATAACTCCTCGTCCTGAATGCCACTAATGAACACAGTCAAAACTTCTCTTTCAGTCCGTCGCTCGCCCATAGAGATTCTCTTGAAGAGGCTCCTCACATGGGTTACATACTCGCGGATGTCCTCCTTCTCTTTCTGCTTGATGTTCATCAAGCATACTAGTAGATTATTGGAGTATCCAAGCTCGGCAAATGTCTTAATGAAGAGATCCTTGAGGCTATTGAAATTGGCACGCTTTGAAGCGTCTAAGCTCGTATACCACGTCCTACCCTTGTCACCTAGGCAAAGCCCAAACGCTTGTGAGCGTTGAGTTTGGTCGTTGAGGCCTTTGGCTTTGTAAACTTGCTTAAACTGCTCAACAAAGCTGTATGTGTCATCATGAGGTTGGTACTTATCGAGTTGCTTTGCAACAATCGGTATTTTGGTCTGGCTCTTTGAGCCTTGGCTTACCCCTAATCCTGCGAGTAGCGACGTTGCTAGTGCAGTGGCACTCTGCTCTGCTGCTGTATTATCAAGCAGCTGCTTCATGAGAAGCTCACTCAATGTCAAGTCTCCCTCTAGTGCTCTCTCATGGTCCGTTCGGTTTCGGCCAGCTAAGTTCAGCACTCGCTGCACCCTCATGCAGCTCCATGCTTTGCCTTTGGCTCCTAGCCTGATGATCCCTATTGTACTCGGCTATGCTCTGCAATGCTTTGCGGGCTAGCCTTCTCTCCTCTTCTAGATCTGCAATGATTGCATCTGCTGTCTTGCCGTGGTGCTCGTACCGGGCGTGCGTGTCGTAACTACTCACCAGCTCTGTTAAATAGCATCTGAGAATACGTTCAAATCGAGCTCCTCATTAGACCGATGGTCTGAGCTCTCTTCTGCTATGGTCGAGTTCTCGCACTCCACTAAGCTGTCGATCAAGTTGAATAGACTTGACAGATCCATGTCATTGGCGCTCCTTGCTTGGTCCTACTCTGCACTTTGATGGTTTGTCTATATCTTGGTTCTCTCCTACTAGTGGGTTCCTTGAGTTGTTTTATATGAGTGAGTTCCTTGACTTATTGAATACAATCCTCAATTTGTGATCACTCAGTGTGTGTCGTTTCTCGTGCACTTGTGGTCAATCAGGCTTTCAGCTTTCTTATGTGTACTTCAAGTGCAGAATTCAATGTGAGTGCGGAAAACAATCTCTATATGCCTTACGCCCTCTTGTCTTGTCTCGGGCCTGATAAGCTTTGTCGCTCAAGTCCTGGCGGTTCTAGCGGATTCTAGGGTCTGCGCTGCTTCTTGTTGTTCACTCGGGGGTCGATCATAGGTCCTACGATTAGATGTCCGTTCTCAACGCGTCGGTTGTTGGGGAGTGCTCCAGCACTGTCCTCCTGTCCCTTGGTCATGACTCCTACGTCGGGAATTGCCTACAAGGCGTTCGCTATGTTGTCCTGGAGCGGGTTGCGCTTCCAGTCGGTCGGGGGGGTCAATTTTTTATGTTTTCTTTTTTCTGCCTAAGGGTGTGTCTGATTCTAAGAATCGGACATCTGATTTACCAGTGGTCCGATTCTCGGAATCGGACCAGGTGGATCCAATTTTGAGCTATCCGATTCTCAGAATCGGACAGGGGTCAAGTGTTCGATTTTTGAAAATCGGACAAGTGGTCCGATCAGACCAGGTGGGTGGTCCGATTTTGCTGACGTGTCCTAATATGCGGGTCCAATTCTACAAATCGGACAGGGGTGGGTCCGATTGCCTCGATCGGATGAGGCGTCCGATCGGACAAGTGGTCCGATTTTCAATATCGAAAGGGTTGGTCCGAGTGGTCCAATCGGACAGGATGGTCCGATCGGACGGTTAGCATCCGATTCTTAGAATCGGATGTCCGATTCTGAGAATCGGACACTGGATTGGATGTCCGATCCCACCGACCCAAATGCACTTTCGAGCATGAAATCATCAAAAATCTTAAGGTATTGATTATTACAAGCTACAAGATTCAACATGAATGATGCTAGAGTGATGGGGAAGAGATCTATATACTTGGGGATCGCCGATAGCAACGTAACTCCTCACACTGATCGATCGAAATGGATCACCCAAGCTCTCTCTCTCTCTCTCTCTCTTTCTCTCTCTCTCAACTAGTTGCAACGCGGATTTCCTTGCCCTCCAAGAACTTATACCCCTGCTGGGTGGACATTACCCGGATGTTACCGATCACTCTCCTTGCGATTCCTATACATTCAAATGAGCATTTCCTCCATTTTCCACTTGTTTTCCCCTATTTTCTCCCTGTTTTACAGCAGAAACCCTATGCCCCTCGGGTGCGATTTCCTAATGTTAGCCTACTCTAAATGCAACAAGAATCAAAAGTAAAAAACTGAAATAGTTTCTCCATGTTTTCCAATCATCAAACACACAAAATGTCCCAAAATACTTGTCTTTGAAGATAAAAAACATCCAAACTTCCTACCTATCTCAAGCTCCGTTTCGGGGATGAATCCCCTACTTCGATGCTCGATATGAGGCATGCAAGTGCTCAAGCTTGAATCCGTTGGTCCCAGCAATGGAACCAAAATGTGGGAGCTTTCGCTCAACCGCCAAGACCCACGGACTGCTTATTGTTTCAAGCATTCCAAGTGAGCTCTAATGGCTATCTCTCACCTAGCCAACGCGCCGTCGATCCTACGAGTGTAGTGAGCTTACCTTGATGCCGATGCGAGTAGCCTTCTCCCTTGCACACCTTGGTAACTCTACGATTCTTGATGCTAGCTCAAGCATCCTCAAGCCTCCTCCATCTCCAAGCTCCATCCTCCATAGCCGCGCACGCGAGAGAAGAGAAGAGAAGAGAAGAGAAGAGAAGAGAAGAGAAGAAGAGAAGAGGAGATGGTGAAGAGCTTCACCCACTTGATCCCTCACTCCCACACACTCACTCCCTCACACTCTCACACTCCCTCTCTCAAGAGCACACACAAGCAAGAAGGAGAGAAGAAGAGAAGAAGATGAAAACTCCTTTTGCCACACACCAAAGAATGAGCTTCCATTCACTTTTTTAACTTTATATATACAAACCCTAAAATCCCATGGGCACCTATCCCCTTTTTTTACATAACCGGCCATTGTGGCAAGGTCTCTTTTCCATTTCCCTCTTCTAGCCTTATGCCTTTAGCCTACACCCGTATAATATTCTACAATTGGCACAGGAGGGAGCCTGGCGCTCTTTTACAAGAGGTTTCCAAGTTTTTGAGGCGCCTTTCATTTAAAATTGCGCTTTTTGTCCCGGCTTAGCTTTAGCGGTCGCCTGCGTGTCTTTGCTATTTTTCCATGATTTTTCTTCTTTTTCCTTCATTTTCTGCCATCTTGACTCGGGGTTAACAGTTGTGATGGCTTTACCTAATGCTCTCGAAAACTCTCTTGCTGATCGTGATCATATGGTTTCCTCTGAATAGCTCCTCGCAACCACCTTCCCCTCTCCCTTGGCTTCCTTTCCATTTGATGCAATAGAGATGACAAGGATTGTTCTGATATATGGCATCCCTACCATTTGACGCTTCAAAGACAATAAGAAAAATGAAAAATTAAAAATAAAAATATATTGATCATGGGAGAAAAGGACTTTGGTCCCTATCATGCTGACCTATTCTTCGAGAAAATGTGAAAACACCCTCGAGAATAGGGCAAAAGAAAAGAAAAGAAAAGAAATGAAAAAAACAAAAACAAACATAAAAATAAAATTGTTATGGAAGAAAAAGAAGCAATTCCCTATCATAACATGCCTCGTTCCAAGAAAAGGTAGTACACACCCTTAAACAAGAAGTTGGCTGTGGAAAGGTGGTAATGAAAGGAAAGTGGAACCCAGGAGGAAGAAGCTTGGCAGTGAGAGCTATGGTGGATGGAGAGCAAGAGCAAGAGTGAGAGTGAAACTCAAAGTGGGAACTCCAACAACCACAATGTGTGGCTGGGCCTTCCTTTATTCAAACTGTCACTAAAAGAATAAAGAATAAGTGACTGTGACGAGCGCCCGCCACCTGCAGTGTGCAATGGCGGGTACTGTTAGTGTAGTAATACAGGGGTAGCTAGGCAGAGGCGCCTTTATTCCCAACAACCTCCCACTTAAAGGTGAATGTGTCCCAGTGAGAGAGAAAAAAGAAAAGATGGTACAACATGTACACATGTACAACAGGATGAGGAAAAATATGTCATCTCATCCAATGCCCACCATCAATCTCGTGAGGAAGGCAAAGCGCTGTAGTGAGGCTCTTTGTGAGCAAGTCTGCAAGATTCTGCTAAGTCATAATCTTTGCAAGGTCAACAGACCTGTTCTCAATGACCTCACAAATGAAGTGATACCTCACCTCAATATGTTTCATCTTTGAATGGAAGACCGGATTCTTGGCAAACTGAATGGTACTCAGAATCTGAATGCATTGTAGGCATATCATCTATCATATCAAGGTTTGCAATCAAATGGCCTAACCAGATAGCCTCCTTGCAAGCCTCTGTGGCTGCAATATACTCGGCCTCTATGGTAGAAAGGGTGGTACACTTCTGCACCCTGGACATCCAAGAGATAGCCCCTCCAACATAAGTGAACACATAGCTAGAAGTGGACTTCCTACTATCTGCATGTCTTGCATAATCAAAGTCAGTGTACTCTACGACTCCTGTATTCTGGCTGCCATAGTAAAGACACATATCTGCTATGCCCTTCAGGTACCTCATGGTACTCTTCATGGCATCCCAATGTTTCTTTTGACAGATGTAGCCATATAACATGTCACAACCCCAACAGCAAAAGCAATATCTAGATGGGTGGCTATCATGATATACATAAGACTGCCCATGGCTGATGCATAGGGAATCTTAACCATCTCGGCCCTCTGCTCATCTGTCTGCAGACAATCAGCCTGTGAAACCTTCACATGAGAAGGTAATGGATAGCCAATAGGCTTAACATTCTACATACGGAAGCGCTCAAGGACTTTATGAATGTACTCCCTCTGTGATAGATAGAGTAGTCTCTGAGATCTATCACGCATAATGCACATACCAAGTATATGAGAGGCATGTCCTAGATCTTTCATCTCAAAGCTCTTCTTGAGCTAAGCCTTAAGAGCATCTAGCTCCTCATGAGCTATCCCTTCTAAAATCATGTCATCCACATAAAGTACCAAAATCAATAAAGAACCGTCACGGGCTTTCTTCGTGTACAAGCACAAATCCATAGCACTGCGGCTATAGCCCTGTCACTACATGAATGCATCAAACTTATGGTACCATTCCCTAGGTGGCTGCTTCAAGCCATATAGAATCTTCTTTAGCTTGCACACTAGGTGTTTCTTGCGAGGGTCTGCAAAGCCCTTAAGCTGCTCAATGTAAATCTCATCATGCAAGTCCTCATATAAAAAGGCCATCTTGACATCCATCTGGTACAAGTCCAGGTCAAGCTATGCAACCAAGGCCAAGACTAAGTGTAGGGTGGTCATCTTGACCAAGGAGAAAATACTTCATCAAATTCAAATCCATGCTCCTGCTTAAAACCCTTAGCAACCAATCGAGCCTTGTATGCTGGCTTGGGGTGTCCAGGGGTACTTTTCAGATTGTACACCCACTTTCATGGCAAAACTTTCTTACCCCCTGAGGCAAGGAAACCAAATCCCAAAGTTTGATTTTTATGCAATGAGTCAAGCTCAGATTGCATAGCCCTCTCCCAAGAGTGATAATCACCCCTGTGCATAGCCTCATCGTAAGTGAGAGGCTCTCATGCATCTGTAACTAGTACATAATATATAGAGGGTGCAAAACAGTCAAAAGGTTGTCTATCTCTAGTAGAACGCCTCAACCCAGGCTCTGCTGCTGCATGACCAACATCCTCTCTAATATTAGCATGTCTAATATCTGGGCCATGAGCATCAAGTGATGCTGCATGTTGTCTAGCTGGCCGTGGAGTGGGCTGAATGGGAGTAGGTGGCTCCTCCTGAAAGATAACTCCGTGTACGTCAACCACTTTCTCAGGTTGCATATGCATTTTGTCCTCATGAAAGATGACATCATGGTTGCGGATCACTTTCCATGCCTACGGATCCCATAGATGATAACCCATCTCTCCTGCATCTCCATAGCCAATGAAAATGCATTTGACACTTTTAGGATCTAGCTTATTGCATTTTTCCTTGTGCACATGGCAGAATGCCTCACATCCAAAGACACGCAAGTGATCATAAGAGGGGGCCTTGCTTGCCCATACCTCCTCTGCAACCTGAAAGTCAATGCCACTACTTGGAAACCTGTTAATGAGATGAAACTGTAGTAGTAACTAACTCAGCCCAAAAATGATGTGGTAAGCCAGCCTGACTAAGCATACTACGGACCCTTTCTTGAATGGTCCTATTCATGCATTCAGCCATACCACTCTCGAGAGGGGTGTAAGGGGCGGTCAATTGATGCTCAATGCCCCGCTCATCACAAAATTGCTCAAAAGCACGCGATATATACTCACCCCCATTATCTGACCTTAGGAATTTTAACCTTTTCCCAGACTGGTTCTCTGCCGATGCAAGCCAACGCTAAAATGTGTCTAAGACATCAGATTTTCTCTTTATGGAATAAGCCCAAACCTTACATGAGTAATCATCTATGAAAGTAACAAAGTACTTTGCCCCACCGAGTGACTGACAAGGCATGGGCCCACATACATCTGAGTGTACAAGAGCCAATGGCTCATCCATGCATTTCTTACGAGACTTGTTATGTGTATTTCTAGTCTACCTGCCATATAAATAATGATCATAAGAATCAAAATGTGAAGAGTCAAAAGACGGAAGATACTGCAAAGCACGGAGCATTTTCATTCCTTTAAGGGACGTATGCCCCAAATAAGCATGCCAGAGAGATACATGGGGGATAGAATCCACAAACAAAACATGATCCAATGTAGCTCTAGATACAAGTAAGGGATAGAGGCTGCCAGACTTTGCACCTCTTGCAAGCACAAGCTTACCACAAGTAATCTTCCATGTAGAGTCTCCAAAAGACACAAAATACCCGACATCATCAAGCTGTCTAGCTAACATAAGGCTACGAGTCAACGCAGGTACATGGCATACATCATGCAAAACAAAAGAAGTACTAGAAGGAAACTGCAGCTCAACAACTCCAATGCCCACAATGTCAAGAGACTTGTCATCACCAAGACGCACAGAACTAGAGATGGTACGATAGGTATGAAACCAATCTCTATAGGGTATCACATGAAATGATGCACCCGAATCTGAGAGCCAGTAGTGCGCATACATAGAATGTATCTCAAAAGCTTGTAAGACATCGCATGAAGAAGCTACAAGTATGTAATCTTCATCTGAATCAGTGGCCTGCATGACATTAACCTCTTCTATCTTCACACTGGACTTTGCAGGTATAATACTGCACTCAGAAGACTTTTCCTACACTTTCTCTTTTCCCTTTTCCTTATGCTTATCATCGCGCATCTTATGGCACTGCGGCCTAATATGTCCTACTTTCCCACAATAATGACAGGTAAGATCAGACTTTCATCCACGAGACTACTGCGACCACGTGACTTGGACCTAGACTTCTAAGAGTCCCTGCCGTTATGATCATTATCATGCCTGCCATGTCTACCACCTCTAACGGTCAATGCATGTCAAGAGTGGAAAGAATCATTGTTTCTCCTGTTGATTTTCTCAGTCAATAAACCACTCTCAACAACTTTGATTTTCAGCCCATCAAGCTTGTTTGTGCATATGGTAGTATGGAAGACATCCCATGATTTAGGCAAGGTGCCAAGCAGAAAAAACGGGTGCAAGTTGTCTTTGAAATCAATACCCTGTGACAATAGATTCTTCATGATAGCATGAAATTGACTGAAATGAGATGATAGGGATGTCCCCTCCTTCATGCAAAGATCCATTAATTACTTTAGCCAATACATCTGTGATGCAGGACTCTGCTACGCATAAAGCTTATGAATCTTCTCCCATAAATCCCATGCACTCTGATTCTCATCTTCAACAACATTATGATGGACCTCTTCTGAGAGTGACAAGATAATGGTAGACTTGCATAGCTCATCAATTTCCATCCAAATATCATCATCCATATCCTTGGGTTTAACACCCTTGAAACACAAGGGTTTAATTTGTAATTTTTTCACCAAAACCTGCCATATCTGGAACTTCCAATACCCATAGTTGGTTCCATCCAACTTGGCAATGTTAAAGATAGCTGTGTCTTTCAGATGACCAGCCATACTGTCCCAAATCAAGGCAAAAAAGAAAAATTGATGGTTGCTGTAATTAGCAAAAAATGCACTAAAAAATTTGCTAAAATTGGCTGAAAGAGTGGATATCACCAAGAGAAGCACTTGTCCACCAAATATGGCCAAGATAACATCAAATAGTAAGCATTACCCTCATAGAAGTGCTCAAAATCTGCAGATTTCAGCTTGCTATAATAAATGACAGCAGTATGTAAAAATGTCCTAAAATGAAGCAATCATTGATACATATGTCACTGCAACTGCGAGGTAGCAAGATACATCCAATAGTGAGTGTCAAGGGGCAAGAAGGTACCAAGAGTTGTCAAACCAATAACCTGACAAGCAAGAGACATCTCATAGGTCTAGAAGTCATGCATGTAATGGGTCTCAGGGTAAGAAAAGAGACCAAGCACAAGCATAACTAATAGAGCAAGAAACTTAATGCATAACCATCCAAGATGCATACAAAACTAAAAAATCTGTGACAGAGATAGGTTCTTGTCCCAATAGGCATATCAAATCAACCCACTATAGACTAACTGCAAACATAAAGCTCTCAGGAGAGAAAATGCATGTAATTGTCCCACAAGTTCAAGCTCAAGTGTAAGTAAAACTCTATGTACATTCGAATATATCAAGAGGCTCCCATTGGAAGTAAAGTCAAATGCAAAGAGATTAAGCAACACTCTAATACATGGAGTACATAGCATCAGACATGCCAAATTCCAGTAGGGTATATCTCGAGCATAAATCCCAAGCTATCTCACATCCGTAAAGCATAAACCTGAAAGCATTCAAAGAGTATGTAGCTGTCAACCAAATGTAATGCCCAGTAGGTCCAAAATGCTCAAATACATCTGAAGACAAAGCTCCAAGTAACTGTCAAGCATGGGAAAAACAAGTGGAATCCATATTTGATCAAAGCATAAATGCAAGAAGCCTAAATGTCAAGCAATGACAATAGGCATAAACCGGTCCAAAGCATGCCAAAACAACTGAAGCCAAATGCCAATGAAGGACGACCAAGTCGGAGCCTAATTCAAGCTCAAAAGCATTCGGAAACTAAAAGGAAGCATGTGACAATCTCCAAATACATCGGTATGATCATTCAAACCTCCAGTAAGCACCCATTATCCAAGAACCAATGCATACACCAAGTAAATGAGCTTCAGCCCACTATATTATAGTAGCATATTATTTACTATTAAATGAAGCTCAAATGGTGCCCAAATCTGTTCCAAATCAGTACCAAAGCATAGACATAATATCCTATAACATCTGGGCATCACCGAGCATCAATAGGCATCAAATGGGCAATGCTAAGAAGCATTAAACAATAAATGTCAAGTGCTGCCCTGTTTTGACAGTCCTGGGATTGTGTATATAGCAAGGGCTGAAGGAGGAAGCACTCAAATCGATTACCGGGAGCTAAGCACTAATGCCAGGGAGTCCAACAATGATCGACAAGGTTGCCAAGAGTGCCGGGAAGCCGAGGAAGAGATGGGAAATGCCAGGAGTAGGCCGGCCCAGTCCCCCTAAAAATGTACTGCATTTTGCGATGGCTATACATGGGGGATGGGGGGTCTTCAACAGTGCTTGGGAGTGCTTGGTAATGTTAAGCGGGCTCCGACGCAGCCTTGGAAGATGCCAATGAGGGTCCAAAAGCTCAACGAGGAGGCAAAAGATCAAAACATAGTTGCAAATGAAGGTGCCATGGCTGGCGTTGAAGCTCAGGTTGAAGGTATTCAAATCCAAGCTCAAGAGAATTCTGGGAAAGCTCCAATTCCTTTGCTCTGATACCAGTTGAAAGGGAAGTGGAACCCAAGAGGAAGAAGCTTGGTGGTGAGAGCTATGGCGGATGGAGAGTAAGAGCAAGAGTGAGAATGAAACTCAAAGTGGGAAATCCAACAATCACAATGTGTGGCCGGGCCTTCCTTTATTCAAATGTCTTTAAAAGAATAAAGAATAAGTGAGTATGACAGGCGTCTACTACCTGCAGTGTGCAGTGGTGCATACTGTCAGTGTAGTAATACACGGGTGGCTAGGCGGAGGTGCCTTTACCCCCAACAGGTAACACCCCCCAGTCCAGGATTGTTGAATCTCTAGCTAAACTCTTGCAGACAATGTTTTTGAGCCACCTCCCTTGGTGCACTAAATTGTGTAATCTCTTCAGTGTTTCTGATTCCTCCAATAGATGTTGTTTCCAACATGTAATCCCAGCACTGAACTTGTTGATTACCTCCCTAGGTAGGCTTCTTCATCAACCAATCCAGGTTGACACCTTCAACAGACGAAGTTGATCTTCCTTGACAAACTTACAGCATCGTGAGCTTTCATCCTAACCAGATGGGGGTGTGAGTATGGGTTACCCTCTGTATTCATTAACAGAGTGTAAGATAGAGGGTGGGGTGAGTGACTAATCCTTGCTCTTGATATTCAATAGAGAGGTAAGATGTGTGAATGGAGCGTTGCACACACAGATGATGGGTCTCTCAATGCACAAAGCACAAAATTGTTCCTGTACACGGCACTATATGGCTCTCAGGCCTTCCTTCTTGCACCATATGTTGGCACATGGTGGGATGCACAATTGTACCATTGATTAGACACAAGGCATACACCCTTCGCACAAGTGATCGTAAGGATTGCATTAGTGGGTTTCAAGAATGGGCTGCCCTCCTTTATTTATCAACAGAGCATGAGACAGAGGGGGGTTGAGCATGACTGGTGTTTTTAAATATTTTCGCACAAAATATTAAAGAATTTTGACCACTACATGCCCTGCACAAAAGTAATGCTAAATCATCTCCCGCAACGAAATAATATCAGTGGCTAAGTCCTTACCTCCCGCGCGTGATATAAACCCCAACCGTGTTGTGCAAATAAGGCCGAGGCTAAAACCCACAAGCCGCATGAGAACATCCTTCTCAAAAAAAGGGAAAAATGGATAAATGATTAAAGTTATGGCAAATTTTTTTAATAACTCCTCCCCCTCAACCGATGCATGGCAGGGGAGAGGAGTGTGAGAGGAAGTGAGTTAAGTGTAGAAGCATGTGGAGGAGAAGGCATGCAATTATGCCACGGGGGTGGCTATCCCCCCCCCTTAGCCTATATAACCACCTCCTCCCTAGGCTTGAGGGAGGGGAGAGAAGAGAGAGAGTAGAGGCTGTCGTGATGATCACCGCCACGCCACGGAGCTACCGCCATCGACGCCTGGCCATGCTGGCCTGCTGCCGCCTGCGCATCCCGTCACCATCATCACTATCATCACCATCTTCGTCATCAGCATCTTCATCCACCTTCTCTTTCCACGTAAGATTCTGATTTAGAAGCGTAGAAGCTTCCTTGGAAGCTTCCACTAAGGGGCTTCCTTAAGCCTTGTTTTCACGTGCCCTCCTCGATTTCAAAAACGGGGCTCATAAGCTCCAATTTCTGCGCGAGGAAAGAGGTATCGACCTAATAGGCATCTTTGAAGAACGAGAATAAGGGCTAGGAAAAATTCGCGGAGTCCAAATCCACTACATCATCGATGGCTCCAAAACAAAAGACGCAAGGCACTCACGCGGGAGCCTCCAACCCAAGACTACACGTGGACATCCCTACGAGTCCTCATGCCTAGGTTCTTAAAAGATAAATTTTGCATAAAAGGAATGAATTAGGCACGTTTAATTTTCATGGGAAGAATGCATTTACGCATGTCTCTAATTTACATAGTTAAGTTAAAATACATTTGGGGAATTTATCTCCTTGGACGATTTACAAGAGTTAGTGCATGTCGTGCATTTGGGTTGCTTGCATTTCCAAAGCTGCAATCCTAAACACATGTTGCATAGATTAAAAAGATGAAACTGTTTAAATGCATCCTTGTCTTCCTCACAAGAAAGAACAAGCGCATAATGCATTTAGGCAATGATTTCCTAGATATGATTCGTAGGACATAATCATTAACATCCGTTAGAATATTGTCCAAAGAATTGCATTGCACGAAAAAGAAACCATGAACTTACTTGTTGCATGCGAGGATGCTTGCATTTTTAAGTCGGCGGGTTAAGTGCCGCTGAATGGATTGAGTAAACAATATTCTTATGACATTTGTCATGCATGAACTTCTTTTTGGAAGTTGTTTTAGAAAAAGATGCATTCCATATTAAATCATGAATTCAATGCATCGACGGACAAAAGGGTTATAGATATAATTCTTGTTGAAACTCAACGTAGGCTTTTATATGAGTTAGCCATGAAGTGTCTATCATTATAGATTAGGCAAGGAAAAGAGATGGTCATTTTACGTTTTATAGTTGCATAGAAGGAAAAAGTCAATGAATTGCATATTTGCACGTAATGTGATGTCTTGCAACTATTTACACCTTTTAGGACAAATATTAGCGTCTTTAAGAAAAGATCGTTCTTGTCGCAAGACAAGTAGAACGATTTAGCTAAATCACTTGTAATGACATAATCCACATGGGATTCTTAAAAGCATAAATAGTTAGTACAACAAACACCTCAAAGTGCTAGCTAGGGTTTAGCCACGTTAAAAATTCTGCCTAGTATCGCACTTGGGATGCCAAGTCAAGACTTTCAATCCCAAAGGTCCTACCCACGTTCACGGAATGTTAGGGTTAGCTAAACGCCCATGCAACAACGATCTAGGGTTTTACCCTAAGGATGGAATGACCTAATACTAGACTTTCGATTGAGTTTAGAAACCCTAGGGTCAAACGTTGGCAACCTAGTAAGGTTAGGGTTGGGTTGGGTCAAGAGGACTCCCAAACCCTACATCTTGACCAAGGTATCCTTGACTAAGGAATTTCAAGCGATGGGAGAAACAATCCCACAAGTTAGATGCGACACCTGTCTCGTACAACAAGTTGCAACATCGCATGGCTTTGTGTTTAAGTCACAAGATAGATTTGCCACTCTTTAGAACAAGGGTTGATAGGATCTAAGTACAAGTTAATTTGCAAGAGGATGAGTAGTCATCCTGCTACATCACCTTCTAAGAGACCGAGTTGCCAAGTTAGGGTAACTATGAATTGCCTAGCAAGCAATTGACAAATCAAGTTAGAGTGACAAAGTCACCAAGATTTACTGTCTTAATTTGAAGAACCTAAGGTGTTGGTTAATTTGGGTTGACAGGGTATAAACCCTAACCCAAGGATAAAAGGGTAAACAAACAACAAAAACCCTTGGGGATCTTGCCAAGTCGCAATCGACCCGGATCAAATGTTGGATGCATTCAAAGAGAAGGATTCGCTCCTTAGCAGTTGGCCAAACAAACGACCACTGGATTGATTGTGTTTGTACAGTTTAGGAGCACTGTTTGTATTGCTTTGCTCAAAGAACTAAAGATGGAAAAATAATTAATGCTTCAAGTTGAAGGCCTAGAGGGAGAGGCAGCATCAGTTACCCCTGACTGTCTGCCTGACCCTAACCAAGGGGGTTGTTAGCCGCGCCAGGTACGTGGACCGAACCCGCTGCGAGAGGTCTCTCCGTGGGTGCTACTTGGAGCAGGAGGACGCTTGGGTGCCATGGGGTGCTCTGGTCATAAATCCCTTGTCTCCGGGTCTTGCATAAGAGGTTGACGTGACTCGGGATTGGATCTCGAGACCTGTATACTAGTCTGTGGGCGGAAACTTGGATTAGTAATCCTTGAGGATTGCTAGATTTCCTTCGGGTGGATTGTGGAATAGCCTTTGGGTTGGATTATTATGATGTATTCCAAAGATTGATAAATAAGATCAATTGTTGAAAAGAAACTTGCTTGACATTGTTTTTCTATGTCAGTGCTAAGATTACATGAAGGAACCAGTGATTAATTGGCTAATTAAGGAACTCGTTTTTGCGTGTCAAACTAAATGTGATAGGTAATTAGACAACTAAAAAAACCTCGAGGAAAGTGCGGTGGATGTGGCCATGGGTCCGTCCTACGGATGGGTGGTCCCGATTGATTGGGAACTTTTCTCGAAGGAAATTGACAGCAAGGTAACGATGACTTAGAATCTAGGAAGCTAGAGTCCCGATTTGTGTTGTTTTAGGGGAACGGAATGGGACTATGCCTTATGGGCAGAGAGGTCGAGCTTTGCATCCCTCTCATTTCCCATTCTCCTTGGACCAAGTGCAACATGAATCTGCTTCAACCCTGACATTTCTGCGTAAAGCAGTTTACTTGGGGTTCGACGCTAGCTACCATTCTAGGAATTTGACCACTAGGAAAACCCTGATTCAGGTCGATCCTAAGTGGAAACGGCAGGAATGCTTCCGCTTCGTGGCAGACTCGGAAAGACCTAGATCGCAAACCCCGTGTCATTCCGTGGGAGTGCCGCGCGGTGCTTTCTGGACTCTCTTCCCGATGGGCTGCTAAGACATGTCCTACGAGTAAACAGGTGGACATGTTACAGTCGGTATCAGAGCAAACCAACGACGAACTAATATTTACAAGAAAACTTAATGAGGAGAAGTAGAGCAAATGTTGTTATTAAGAACATTTCCTTACTTACTTATCAATGCTGACTTGCAAAGTCGCGAAGCATGGAACAAATTCTTGGTGTTCCAGGTTATGTTTATGACTGCGATGCGTGCTTCGGATTATCGATGGAGGATTGATATGATGAATATCTTAGACCACATCTACAATACTTCACCCCTCTACGTGGAACGGAGATGGACGGGTGATTCAGGAATCTATTACATAGTTGCCCACCGACTACAATACTTCACCCCTCTATGTGGAACGGAGATGGACGGGTGATTCAGGAATCTATTGCATAGTTGCCCATCGACTTTCGTACCTTCGAACCAACTTGAAGTGAATCAAGTGGATGGAAGACTTAAATATCGTGAAGCTGTTCATCTTTGTTGAGGCTCACGCAAATGCAACCCTACATGTCGGCGGTCGAAAGGTCAAGCAGAACAAGTATGTACGAGGAAGTGACTCGAGTAATCCCTGCCGACAGAATCAAGGTGTTGGGACGTTACGAGAAGAATGGATATCAAAGGAAAGGATACCCTAATATTCCAATGACCTATCGATTCTTGAAAATCCATGACCCCAATCCATACTATTACTCAATTCCCGTAGCTGAATGTAACACAATCTTATTCTCCCCGAATTGATGTATTAGCTTGTTCCATCTTTCCAAAAAAATAATTGTACTCGAAAGGGCTACGCCCATATGAATGAAATAAACTCTTTTCCTTTCAATGATTGTCTTGACTGTGAGTATTGATAAAGAAGTTAAGAGATTAGTTCACTTGGCTGAAAGCTAAATTGGGCATGTAAAGTAGTGTGGGAAACGCTTAGCAAGTTTTTAACATAAAGTATCTCAATGCCCGGGCACAACCTCAAGTGTAGATTCCTAGTCCGACCCCTACACCAAGTACGGCCGTGATTCAGGAGAAGAAGTTTCTTCTCAAGCAAATCAAGCCACCAGAATTTGATGGCAAGGGAAGGACCATCCAAACTGATGCCGAGATCTGGATTGAATCCATGGAGGATTACTTCGAAGCGGTAGGTACTGCACCCGCCAACCAAGCAATGCTCACCAAGTTGAAGCTTACCGGTGAAGCAAGACTTTGGTGGAAGCAATGGTGCAGATACCAAGGGATCTTGGAAGGGTCAGATACTTGGGAGAAGCTAAAAAAAGCTATGCAAGGAAGATATCTACCACGTGCCTACCGCACACAGAAGATGAACGAGTTCTATGAACTAAAGTAGCTTGGGCTATCCCTTGATACATATTATTCAAAGTTCGTCTCTCTTTTGAAGTATGCGCCACAAATGGATATGACACAACAGGTGTCAAAGTTTTGTGCTGGATTAAACCCACCCGTAAACACCCGCCTCGAATCAATGCGCCCAACAGACCTTCAGGATGCGCTCATTCGAGGTGCGCCCATAATACAAGAGGTGCAGGCCAAGCCAAAAAATAACAAGACTTGGTCTTACAAGGATCAAAACAAAGGAGTGTATAGGTCCCAGGCGAAGAGAGCTCAAGGTCAAAACCAGGGACAAAGGAAGAAATCTAGGACCAACAATGTCAATAATTTTGTTCCTACCCAAGGTAATGGCCGCAATCTCCGTTGCTTCCATTGCAACAAGCCCGATCATTTTAAAAGGCAATGTCCCAAGCTTAACAGAGGACAACGTCAAGGACCATTCCAAGGAACCGTGTGTGGCCAAGGAGCCGCCACCCGGGCTAGAGAAAGAACCGCCAGTGTTGCCAACAGGGAGATTGTGATGAAGAAGACCCCACCATGGAAGCTGTCTTTGAAAGGGCAACAGTTCATGCCGCCCTTCATAAGAAAGGCCCGAATCGCCAATTCTCGGTCATTCAGACTCCATCGGATTATCAAGGTAAAAGCTTTAAAACCCTGATTGATTGTGGCAGTACGCATTCCTTCATTTCGCCAGTTTGTACAAAAAGATTAGGAATAGCACAATAGATGCACTCACCTTGCTTGTGGAATTAGCAAATGGTCGTGAGGTCACTTGTACCAGGCAAACTGCTAAGGTGGAATTCCTAGTGGGAGGAAAGTCGACTTCGATCAGATTCAGGGTTATCTAGGTATCCACAAGTGTTTGCTCGGAATGGATTGGCTTAAACCTAATGATGCCCACATTCACTGTGGAAAGGGCCAAGTTTCCTTTCAAAATTCTGAAGGGGAATTGGTCACAAGTCAAGGAGAGGCTGGTAGGCCAAAAATTCAACTAGCAAAAGCATCTCAAATAATAAAAGGAGTTAGAAAGGGGCTACCTATCTATTTGATTAAGCTAAATAAGCTAGATTAGAATTAGGAGTCTAGTGAAGAACCTTCATGGCTAAAGGAGTACGCAAACGTATTTCCTGAAGAGCTGACAGAACTTCCACCTCAAAGAGAATTTGATCATGAATCAAGCTAGTGCCAGAAGCTGCACCAATTGCAAAGAGACCATATAGAATGTCCATCCTGGAAGCGATTGAGTTGAAGGAGCAACTCAAGCAACTGTTAGAACAAGGTTACATCTGTCCTAGCAATTTGCCATGGGGAGCTCCAGTGCTGTTCTAGAAGAAGAAGGATGGAACGCTTTGGTTATGTATTGATTACAAAGGGTTGAATCAATCAACCATTAAGAACAAATACCCTATTCCAAGGATAGATGAACTTCTTGACCGTCTTCAAGGTGCAAAGATCTTCTCCAAGATTGATCTCAGGTTTGGATATTATCAAATAAGGATCAAGGAAGAAGATATCCCAAAGACGGCATTCAGCACAAGATATGGACACTTTGAGTTCATAGTCATGTCATTCGGGCTGACAAATGCACCTGCTACCTTTAGCAGGTTAATGCAGGATATCTTTAGGCCATATCTTAATGACTTCGTACTCATCTTCTTCGATGATACCTTAGTCTACTCCAAACACGAAGAAGATCATGAACCCCAGCTTTGCATTGTCCGTGAGACAATGAGGGCACACAAGCTTTATGCCAAGAAGAAGAAGTGTGCATTCTTCAAGCGACAAATTGAATATCTGGGATTAATTGTATTAGTGGAAGGAATTTCGGTAGATCCAGCCAAGGGGTCAGAGACATTTTGGAGTGGCCAACACCAACAATTGTCAAAGAAATACGTAGTTTTCTTGGATTGATAGGATGGTACAGGGTCTTTATCAAAAACTATGCCTTGATGGCAGCATCTCTGATGGACCTACTAAAGAAGCAAATATCAATTGTATGGTCAACTGTTGAACAATCTAGCTTTGATAACCTAAAGCAAAGTTTGGTATCAGCACCTATCCTGAAACTTTCGGACCTTAGTAAGGAGTTGAGGTAATAACTGATGCTAGCACACTTGCCTTAGGATGTGTGCTTATGCAAGAAGGTCATCCTGTAGGCCATGAGAGGAATTATGATACCCACGATCTGGAGTTGTTAGATGTCATCCATGCTCTCAAGCTTTGGAGACACTACTTGCTGGGTAACAAGATTACCCTAGTGATGGATCATAAAAGTCTCAAATGGATCTTTACCCAAAATGAACTCAACATGAGGCAACATCGATGGATTGAAGTGTTGGAGGAGTATGATTTTGAAATCAAATACCGGCCTAGAAAGGAGAATGTAGTTGCCGATGCACTCAGTCTCAAGGCATTTCTAAATTCTCTGATCCTACAAGATCCATCAACAACTAGAGCTCTAGCCACAAAGGTATCCATGCCAAACAACCCAATACTTGAGCTAGCTAGAGAAGAGGCATGTCATGATCCAACCTATCAGAAATTTCTAAGGGAGATCCCTAACAAGGATTAGGACCCGAAGCTACAGGCTAAGTATCTAGAATTCTCTATCAATAGTGGACTTGTCTACTATAGAACAAGATTATGTATACTGGCAAGCCAGTCACTCAAACAAAAGATACTTTGGGAGGCTCATGAATCCCCTTTTTCAAGACATCCTGGCTATGCCAAGACCCTCAATGTAGTTAGAAAGAGTTATTATTGGGAGAGGCTTAAAGGTGATGTTCTCCAATATGTCACTGAGTGTTTGTCTTGTCAATGCATTAAGGCCGAACGTGTCAAAATGCCAAGGAAGTTGCAACCACTTGACATTCCCCAAATGAAATGGGAATTCATTAGTATGGACTTCATTGTTGGCCTACCCCAAGTTCAAGGAGGTTACAACTCCATTATGGTTGTGGTGGATATGCTAACCAAGGTTGCACATCTTATTCCTGTTAAGACAAACTATAAAGCCTCAGACATTGCGAGGTTATTTATCAAGGAAATATTCAAACTTCATGGGTTACCCAAAAGAATCATTAGTGATCGTGACTCTCTCTTCACATCACACTTCTGGAGGGCTATCTTCAAAGCCATTGGGACTCAACTCTGTTTCAGTACAGCTTACCATCCCCAAATCGACAGTCAAACCGAGTGAGTCAACCAAGTCATTGAAGATATGCTAAGGGCACATTGTTGCCGAAAACCCAAAAAGTGGATCCAATATTTGTCACTGGTTGAGTTTGCCTACAATGCTTCTTACCAACAAAGCATTCAGATGACCCCTTTTCAAGCATTGTATGGGCACGACTGTCGAAGTCCTTTAAACTTCTCAGATCCAACCTTAAGGGTTGAAGCTTCAAAGCAGATGCTAGAAGATATGAATGACCAAATCAAGTCAATAAGATAGGACATCCAAGCCACCAAGGATAGACAAAAGGCTTACGCGGACCTAAAACATCAAGACAGATCCTTCGCTGAAGGAGATATGGTCTTCATTCGCGTACGTCCAAAGAAGAGTTCCCTATCCTTAGGTGAATACAAAAAGCTAAGTCCAAGGTATTGTGGACCTTACAAGATTGTCATGTGCCTAGGCCCCAATGCTTACAGACTTCAACTCCCTGAGAACCTAAAAGTTCATAATGTATTCCATATCAGTCTACTGAAGAAGTATGTGCCTAACCCTAGTCATGTGCTTGATGATCAACAAGTTGTAATGCCTAGCCAAGGAGTCCTTGAGCTACGGCCTGACAGGATCTTAGATGTTAGGGAGAGAAAATTGAGATCCAGAACCTTGAGAGAATACCTCGTCCAGTGGAAAGATTATCCCGAAGAGGATGCCACTTGGATGGATGAAAGTACTCTCAACCAACAATACCCCCAGTTATTCTTGAGACGAGGACATCTCGATTCCTCTAAGGGGGAGAGAATGTAATATTTCCGCACGAAATATTAAAGAATTTTAACCACTACACACCCCGTGCAAAAGTAGTGCTAAGTTATCTCTCGTAACGGAATAATGTCAATGGCTAAGTCCTTACCCTGCGCACATGATAATAAACCCCAACCGCGTTGTGCAAATAAGGCTGAGGCTAAAACCCGCAAGTCGCACAGGAATATCCTTCTCGAAAAAAGGGGCAAATGGATAAATGATCAAAGTTATGGAAAAATATTTTAATAACCTCTCCCCCTCAGCCGATGCATGGCAGGGGAGAGGAGTGTGAGAGGGAGTGAGTTAAGTGGAGAAGCATGTGGAGAAGAAGGCATGCAATTATGCCACGGGGGTGGCTATCCCCCCTCCTTAGCCTATTTAACCACCCCCTCCCCAGGCTTGAGGGAGGGGAGAGAAGAGAGAGAGTAGAGGCTTCCATGAAGATCACCGCCACGCCAGGGAGCTGTCGCCATCGACGCCTGGTTGCCACGCTGGCCTACTACCACCTGCGCATCCTGTCACCATCATCACTATCATCACCATCTTCGTCACCGGCGTCTTCATCCACCTTCTCTTTCCACGTAAGCTTCTGATTCAGAAGCATAGAAGCTTCCTTGGAAGCTTCCACTAAGGGGCTTTCTTAAGCCTTGTTTTCACGTGCCCTCCCCGATTTCAAAAACTGGACTCGTAAACTCCAATTTATGTGCGAGGAAAGAGGTATCGACCTAATAGGCAGCTTCGGAGAATGAGAATAAGGGCTAGGAAAAATTCGCGGAGTCCAAGTCCACTACATCATCAATGGCTCCAAAACAAAAGATGCAAGGCACTCACGCGGGAGCCTCCAACCTAAGATTACACGTGGACATCCCTATGAGTCCTCATGCCAGGTTCTTAAAAGATAAATTCTGCATAAAAGGAAGCATTTTTGTCCATTGGGCACAATATTTTTAGCTTATGGAACATTTCAAAAATATGCAATAAAGTTAGTATTATTGTTTTGAAAATTGTTATGAAATTATTTCTGATTTTTAATGGATTTTAATCAATTTTCAATGAATTTTAAAGGATTTTGAATATTTTTAATTTCTTGCAATTAATTTTTTGCACTACGAGTAAGAAAATAATTGAGAAACCTTTCCAATTGATCAAAGAAAATTTCAACTATTTTTTGGTTTTTTATGGATTTTATATGAATTTTTATTATCTTTTGTTGGTGTTTTTAAGTATTTTCGTAGGTTTTATCGGTTTTTTGAAATGAAAAAAGGAAGTACCCGGGTCTGCACGTGAACAACTATGTATGAAGGGACGTGCACGCACCACCACATGGATAATGCCGAACACGCATGAACACTGGCGAACAACTCCCGGACACGGCACGATGGCAACTCCCATGCACGCGCACGAAAACCCGCAAGCTGCGTTATGTTATAACTCTTTTTTGTGTGATTGGTTTGCTAGTCGGAAATTGAGGGGAAGCAGAGTCGACGGTGGGGATGTCTGCGGGAACGGAGGGAGCTTGCAAGAACATGGGCTAAGGGGGGGAGGGGGTGGTGGGGAATTGTTTGGGGGGGGGGGGGGGGGGTTGCAAGGGAACGAGGGCCAAGGGGGGGTAAGGTGGGGTGGTGGGGGGAAGGGGTTTATGGGGAGGAAAGGGGGGCTTAGGTAGGGGTGGGGAGTTTAGTGGGAATGGGGGACTAGGAGGGGGGGGTTTAAGGGAGGGCTCGGGGGAGTGGTGGGGGTGGCGGGGCGGGAAGGATTGGAGGGTGGGGTGGTTGGTGCAGAGAGAGGAGGAGGCGGCGGCACGAGCAAGAGAGGCAGTGGCGAGTGTAGCCGGGCAACGGCAGCCAACCAGGGCCGGTGGGCGGCCCAACCAGCAGCAGGCGGGTAGGCACCAACAACGGCCGCTCACGCAAGTAGGAGAGGTAGCGGCGTGAGCAATAGGGAGAGAGAGTGGAGAGGAAGAAGAAGAAGAAAATGAAGAAGCAGAAGAAGAAAAAGAAGAAGTAGGAGAGGAGGAAGAAGCAGGAGGAAGAAGAAGAAGGAAGAAGCAGGAGGATGAATAATAATAATAATAATAATTATAAGAAGCAGGAGAGGAGGAAGAAGCAAGAGGAAGAAGAAGAAGAAGAAGAAGAAGGAAAAGAAGGAAGAAGCAGGAGGAGGAAGAAGAAGAAGAAGATGATGATGATGAAGAAGGAGGAGAGGAGAAAGGAGCAGGAGGAAGAAGAAGAAGCAGAGAGAGAGAGGGGGAGGTGAGAGAAAGAGGGAAGGAGCATGGAAGGGGTGTCGGGGAGAGAGTAGAATAGTTTATTATCGTCCACGGAAGGCCAAATTATGATCCCTGGGACCTTTCCAAATATACAATGATCCTCCTCCCCCATGGAAGGAAAGGGTAGCTATGATGAAAGAACGATCTATGCAGCGTGGTTCTCTCGAAAGTGTAACATGCAAGTGATGAGAGACCCTAACTTTGATATAGGAGTAGTGGTTAGAAACTGAAGTGGCCCCTGTAAAGTGATATCAAAGTCAGCCCGTATGTGTGCATATGCTAGGCATGTCATAATCATGTGCTCCTCTAATTCTGCACTCTCTAGTCCACGCAGCTTGCATAACCTCATCTCTCTTGCCTATCCACTCCATGCACGTGAGAAAGAGGGGAAGAGAGAGAAAGAGAGGGAGAGAAGAAAGAAGAAGAGGGAGGAGAGAGAGGAGGGAAGGGGTGGTTACGAACGGGAGAGGGGGGAATTTTTGTTCTTTTTGTTTTTGGTTTGTGTGTTTTTTGATTTTTTTGTAAAGTTAAAAGTTAAAAAAAAAGAAACCCCTTGCATCTTGCACACAAAGGTGGGTGTGGGGGTAAAAAAATTTACAATGCTAGGATCGAAACGGTGGGCAAGGTGGACGTGCAAATGAAGGATGATTTGACGGATGCGGAGATATGCGTCCAAAGCCGAAAACACGGATGGCACGTGCGGAAGACAAACAACGAGGCACGCAAAACACACAAAAATTAATACCAGAAAATGCATTCGCCGGTGCCGTATTGCTGCGCATTCGAGGTGTGAAAACCACCCAAAAGTTGTGCGTGAGATTTGTTACTTTGTACATACTTAGACGTAGACGTTGTGCTTTGCTTTGTTTGAACATTTTGCTTTCAGTTGGTTCATGTTCAATTTTACAGAAGAGACAAGCACTGTTTGGGATTGAATCTGATATTTGGTATAAACAAATTAGAAGGAGAATGGGTTCTAGATCTGCAATGAGTATGGTTTTTCCGAGCTTCCCAAGTTGTTTGCTTATGCTGAAGATACAAATGGTATCGACAAGGGAGTTTACGAAGGCCAGTGAATTTTCAGATGAACATGAGGCTCATGTGCAGCTTGCCCTTGAGCATGGAACCACTGCTTGTCAAAATCCATCAGCACTATTGCTCGTGTACTCAGTTGAGCGGACTTTACAGATCAGAAAAGTTTGTAAACTCTTAAAGCTAACCTTTGGCATGCATTCAATATGCTTACACACAGAGACTTCTGTTCTGCATCAAATTGAAGGGTTAAGCTCATGTGATGCTGAAATTGTGATTGCAACACCTGAATGACTAGATTTGAAGGCAGTTTCGATTTCAAATGTCTCTTTCATGGTCATGGGATGTTTCCTTCCGAGTGGGAACACTTTCGATTGAGGTTCTTTGGCATTACAGCCCGTGGCTACTTTGGGGCTACTTTTCCTTGGATGGGTGTTTTTCTGATTCTGGGAGGGAAGCTAATTTGAGGAGAAACGAAAGGGAAAAAGAAAACACGGAAGGAGGAGACTAATGAGGGAATTTCAAAAGCTAAAGAGGGAGGGAAAGGCAAAAAGGGAGAGCCCGAAAAGGAAACGACGACTGAAACAGAGGAGGGAGAGAGAGAGTACTCTGCGGCTCAAGAAGAGGAGGGCCCTGCATCCCAAGAGGGGGGGAATCCCTTCAAAAACTCTGGGAGGGACAATAAAGTATGTTTTTTTTCACGACAGCGGTGTTTTTAATTCTCAAAAGGATGTCCTGTTGATCTTCTCCCTCGACAGCTCTCTTCACGAAATTTATTGCATTTCATAGTATATTTCAGCAATCTGTCACACACCTCAAGAATATATCTATGTATTGGGAAAGTTCTGAGATCACGGGAAGTGAAGAGCTTAATGGGATGAGAGCTCGATCATGGGGGCGATTTTGTTCTCAAAAGAGAGAGCTGCAGTAAAAACGGAGAAGGCAGCTCCCCTTTTAGAGTGATAGATGGTATTCTGCGCTGTATGAGGAAAAAGGAAGGGAGTTTTTTTTTCAATCCTGGGGAAAAACTCGAGGCATTCTGGATAAGCCGAAGCTTGGCGAGATCGTCAGAATGATCCTTATGATCAGTCGATGGAATGCTGAAGGTGACGAGTTTCAAAAGAGGACGGTGGTTGCAAATCCGTAGAGGGGAAGGAAGCTCTTTCTCTGGGGGCGCGCAGGGAATTGCTGAATGGTGGTTAATGAAAACTAGATCTGCACTCTCTTTGTTAGCGACATTAATACACATGGTCTAATTTTTGTGGCAAACAGGAAGGATAGAGATCAAATTGAGGATGGGGAGGCTGTTGGGAAACCTGTCGAGCAAGGCGAATCACACACGATGTGTTCTGGAGCAGCTTTTCAAGGAGCTTTCATCTTCATAGCCTGCAAATCAGGGCCCCAGAAGATTGCCTTTTGATCTCCATCGCCTGCTGTAACTTTGCTCTTTTTCAACTCTGCAAAAGCTTTTGCACTCGATGGCACAGTTCACACAAGAAGAAGAGCTCCGCCTCAGTCGTAAGGCCTCAAGAAATCTCAATAACACCCGAGAATATATGTTCTCAACCTCACTCAATTGGAGAGCTTGGTAGCAGTATTCAAGATGTTTTCCCTGTATTTACGTTATGCCTGCGCAAGTGAAAGGAGCTGAAAGTCCTTGGTGATGGCCGATGCGTCCATATGCATATCAGAAGCACCAAGGCTCCAAAGATTCCATGACAATTGCTCACCAGGAGGAAGACATATTGCAGATTTTTCTGGCATCAAGGCTTCATGTTGAACTACTGTCACAGTCGCTGAAAGAGATCAGAGATCGAGGTGGCTGATTGAGGCTATCGCAGCTATAGTTCAAAGCAATAATTACAGGCTGTCATCGTGCATAGGAGAAGAGGTTATGAACGTGTTTGGGCTGGAGATGGCCAACACCTGTAGTCTGAGGGTCTGCAAATTCGCTTTAGACATGTGGACATGAACGACATATCCCTTGATCATCAACTGAAAGTAACCAGTATTTACTGTTATGATTTTCTCTGTGCTACTTGATGCATAATCATGGAACTGTTATTCTATTCTCTACAACCAGCAGTAGCAGAATCTACCCATACAATTTTTGACAGAGGACTGGAGTTGCAGAAGACAAGACCAGCACAAATTTCTACACCTCTTTCTGGAATCTAAAGACATAAAATTTTTCTCTTGTGAATGACATTATGACAAGAGAAAATGAGAGATTTTGATTGATGATTATTGCTCAGAAACAGTCCAGACTTTCTATCAAGTGCTCTCTGTATCTTTTCTTTAAGCTCATCAAGAGTGCCATTGAAGAATTAATATAAAAAACAATACATTGAGACTTCAGTTCTTGTATAAACAGAGGCTACTGATTTCAGTCACATTAAAAGACAATTCTTAAAAGGATCTGAATGTATTGAAACAAACAAATGCTACAACATGGATAATATATTTATCTGAACATGTCTGCAAGGTTGTAAATGTCATACTTGATTAATCTTTTATCCTGAAATTTATCAAGGACTTCTGAAGTTGCGACATTGCTTTCAAAACCCTTCGACATCTTTGGTGAACCCGACGTGAAAGCGTCGCAGAAATTTCAGGATGGGAGATACTTCAGCCTCTATTTCAGCTTCTTCTACAACTCCAGCTGCATCTACTTCAGCTCCATCAATGACTACTGCGTCAAGTACTTCAACAGAGGATCTAAAGCAGATTTTGCAGAATATATCCATGTATATGCAGCTCCAAAATCAGCAAACACAATTGTATATGCAGCAGTAGCAACAATTGCATCAACAGCAGTTGTCTCAGCAAAGGCAACTCTATTCGGAGCAGGAGAATGCAAACAGCGCGACTAAGGCTATTGAAGCAGTTGAGAGTGAAAAGAAGTTATTTGATGACCGTAATGTTTCAGCATATTTGAAGACATATGAGATCAAGATGGGGTTTTTTGGAGTTCCTGCTGGACTTATGAGTAAGTACTTCCTTCGTCTTGTCACACCTGCTTTGAGGACAAAAGTGACTGATCTTTTTATTCAAAATACACATTGGCAAGATTTTAAGAAGGCCTTGAAAGAAGAATACTTCCTTGAGGACTTTGGTATGGCTACTCGGCGGTCATTCCGCGAGTGGGTCTACATGCCAAACAAAGGTCTCGCTGCTTCGGAGTTGATTCGAGAATTCGAAGACAGGTATAGTCAGCTTGATGCCATTGAACAAAGAGCATTGGATGTTGAAAAAGTTGAGCTTTTCTTGCAAGCTGCAGATCCTGTTCTTCAAGAAGAATTGGGTGAGCTTCTTGAAGATCGCACGAAGCCTATGGGTCTTAAAACTAATTGGCAAGATGCTCAGGATGCAGTCTCGACTTTGACCAAGAGGAGGATATGGAAGACTCGCCTATAGAATGGTTCCATGACACCTACACCATCATTAGTTCCTATGCCTACTTCTATCCCTGTTATTTCTTCTCCTCCTCAGCCAGTTTCTTGGCCTATGCCAGTGCCTACTGTTGCCACTCCACCTATTCCTCCTGTTCCACGACCGATGCTTACACCTTCTGCTCCAAAACCATCCGCTCCATCGGTACCTACTTCTCTTGATGACATAATCAAAGGCATCACAGATTTGACACTGGAGTCAGTCAAAGCGGAGTTGGTGGGTAAGTTGAAGGAGCAGTTTGCTTCGACTGCGCCTGCTACTTCTTCTAGTGCTCCTACTGCACCTAGGAGTGCTCCTAGTGCACCTAGGAGAGATCGGAGATGTATTTGGTGTGATAGTACAGACCATCAGCATTGCAGGGATTGTGATTCTTTTCAGGATGCAAGAAGGCAGAATTTGGTATATTGGGGGCAAGATGGTAAGATTTGGTTGACTGAGACAGGAGCTCCACTTGCTACCAACTTTGGTAAAGGTGGAATGAAGAAGTTAGTGGAGGACATGGCTACGCGTACTTCTTATGTGACAGCTAGAGGTGATGCTTCTGCATATGGAGTACAGATTGAGAAGGGATCAGAGACTCAGTCCGCACTATGGACTTATGCTACGGAGACTGCAAACAAGGGGAAAATTCATCAAACTATTTTGACTAGTGCAGGCTCTAGCATCAGATCAGAGACAGGTTGGGACTCGCCTGTTGACAGGTATTCTATTTATGCTTATTTGGCTAAGTCTCATGGTGCAGATGTACTTGTTGAGGAGAAGCGTAAGAGGTATGAAGAAAATCCAAGTGCAGCTAAGAAGACTAGAGGGGGTGAGTTTGTTACTCCACCTACTGCAGGACCGTCTTCAAGACCAGGGCTAGATCGACAGATGGAGGATGCTCAAAAGAGAGAAAAGAGGCAAGAGCCTAGAGAGAGAAAGCAGCCAGGATTCAGATTGATGTCTGATATTGAGACATCTACAGACATGAAGAAAATCTTTAATGATAAGATACTTGGCAGTGAGGTGACTTTCACTATTTCTGAGATTTTGGGCATCTCAAAAAGAGAGTTTCAGGATTAGTTTCAGGAAGTTTTGAAGAGGAAAAGGCATGCATTGTCTACCACTGATACACAGGGAGTTTTGATTGGAGAGTTGGATGAGGATGAGGATGAGGTTATGGTTGATAATGCTTCTGTTTTTCCGCAGGTAGAGAAGAGGGTTCAGCCTATGCATTATGCTGAAATTGATGAGCCTGTCATGATACCGCGTAGTCACTTTTCACGGAGCCATTAGGCTAGGGCAACTATAGAGACGATGGTAAAGATTGGAGAGAAACAGGTGCCTTATGTTGCATTGGTTGATCATGGTTCAGAGATTAATCTCATAGTTCGTGGAGTTTATGAGAGTAACAGATGGCCTATGGATGTAGAGCATGGGTGGCGTATGAGAGCCGCCAATAACACTGCAGGTGATTTGTATGCTGCCTGTCCTAGTGTCAGGGTTTCTATTGGTGATGTAGAGGAGGATTTTCATTTCTTTGTGCAGGATTCATGCTCTTATCCCATAATTCTTGGTCAGCCATTCATTATAGAGATGCGCATGGAAACAAAGGTCATGGATGATGGATCTACTTATGCACGGATTCGCAGTAAAGATGGTATGAGAGCAGTTCAGTTTATGACTGTATGTGTGAACCATGTTAGAAACAGAGATACTCTTAGAGATGCACCTTTGCCCACTGTGAGGGATTCGGGTTTTCATTAGGTACCGCCGTTTTGCGAGACGATGGTGGTACAGAGGAGAGGAGATTGGAGTTCTCGCCTCCTGGCAGCAGTGTTTTCTCCTCCGGTTTTGTTGGGATTTCAGCAAACAGTTCGATGAGTTATCAGAAGACTTCTAGGTTGCCTAGAGCTGCCAAGCAGTATATATGCAGGAAGGAGAAAAATTTGAAAAATGCAGGAATTTTGGAGGATGATGAGCACATAGATGGGATGTATGACAGTGTGATTTGTGCAGATACGATGATAGAGATGGGAGATATGCTGAAAACTGATATGCTGAATTGTCACGGTAATGTATTAGTGCAGTCCCTGGACATGTTTCATGAAATTGCAGATTTTATGTCACAAATTGAGTCAGAGGCTGAGGTAACTCAGCAAAGAGTGTTGAGTGCTGAAGAAATTCAGCAAACAGAGTTTCCAGCTGGTTATGATCAGCTTTCAGAGAGACAGAGGGCTGAAAATTTTCAGCCAACAGAGTTTACTGCTGAAATATTTTAGCATTCAGAGTTTGGGGCTGTTCCTATGCAGTCCATAGAGCAGAGGGCTGAGAATATTCAGCCATTGGAGTGCAGAATTGCTGATTTACAGCAAGATTTATGTAATGCAGAAGAGCATAATGAAGCCAGGGTTGACACGAAATACAAAACTGTGGATAAGAAGGTGAAGCCGGTTGCTGTACTGCTTCCACCTGACAGTGATCAGCAAATAGAGAGGGCTGCTAAACAGCAAATTTTGAGGAATCCGGAGCATATTGGTCATAAGTTTTCAGTAGAGACTCTTGCTGAATTGAAAATTGGAAATGGTGATTTCTTGTTACCCATAGAGAAGCAATGCTTTCTAGATATGCTTGAGCATCATGGAAGGGGATTTGCTTTTTTCTCACATGAGATTGGATGTGTGAATCCTGATATTGTTACTCCTATGGTCATTTTTACTATTCCTCATATCCCATGGAATCTCCGACCTATTCCAGTGCCTAAAGCACACTTGCCAAAGCTGATTGATTTATTGAATGAGAAAATCAGGATGGGAATCCTTGAGCCTTCATCTGCACCATACTCAAACAGGTGGTTTACAATTCCAAAGAAGAATGGTACTCTCCGATTTATTCAGGATATGCAGCCAGTGAACAGAGTTACTATCAGGAATGTTGGTATAGGTCCAGTTGTGGATGAGTTTGCAGAGGCATTTGCTGGACGTGCCATCTATTCTTTGGGTGATTTGTATTCACGATATGATCAGTTTCAGCTAGCTTTGGAAAGCAGGGACATAACCACCATGAGAACTCCTGTTGGGCTTGTCAGGATGTGTACCTTGCCTCAAGGTGCCACTAATTCTGTTGCGCATATGATGAATGCCATGCATAAGGTCCTTCGTGATTACATACCTCAGCTTACTATGCCTTTCTTGGATGATGTGCCCATAAAGGGGTGTGCAGAAGAAGAGAAGAATGAGAGCCTAAATGAGCAGGGATGTAGATACTTTGTGGCTGATCATATTTCAGCATGTGAGAAGATTTTGGCCAGGTTAGAAGAAGTGAACTTGACACTTTCAGGGCAAAAATCTGTTTTTGGAGTGAATGAGGTTGTCATTATTGGACATATGTGTGGATATTATGGCAGAAAACCCTCACCTGATAAGGTGAATGCTATAGGAAAGATTGCAGAGTATTGTTCTACTACTTCAGAGGTACGGAGATTCATTGGTGCTTGTGTGTTTTATATGATTTGGATACCTCATTTTGCACACATAGCAGATTGTTTGTATCAGCTGCTTCGAAAGGGGCAGAAATTCTATTGGAATGAGAGCCACACTAAAGCCATGCGGAAATTGAAGAAGTTATTGCAGAATGCTCCTACTCTTAGGAAAGCGGATTATAATTGTGGAAGGCCTATTGTATTGACAGTTGACACTAGTCCAATTGGCATAGGTTGGGCTGTGGGTCAAGATGATGCAGATGGAAATAGGTATGCTATTCGGTTTGGGGCGAAAGTCCTAAATGAGAGACAGAGGAGATATTCGCAAATCAAGAGGGAGTTATTGGGGATTGTCACGGCTCTCAAATGTGACAAGGAGTACTTTATTGGAGCTTCAGTTGTGGTAGAGACAGATTGCTTGCCATTGATTGGTATGATTACGAGTTGCTCTACTCCGGATATAGCCATGTTGAGATGGATTGCATACATCAAGTCATTAAATCCGGAATTTAAACACATAGCAGGGAAGGATAATCCAGTGGCAGATATGTTGTCTAGAGCCAGATATGATGATGAGGAGACTCTACTTGCAGAAGAGGATGATGCAGAAATTTCAGCCACTATGGTTGATCATGTTTGTCATGTCTATGATATTGTGGCTTTCACAGAAGAACTCTATGTTGGAGATTGGTTGCAGATTGGCAGGTACCTTAGTACACTAAGCAAAAGAGATGAATGGATAGATGAAGAGTTCAAGAAGATCAGAAGGAAAGCCTATAGTTATTTTCTCAAGGACGGATTTCTTTGGAAGCATCCGAAGAAAAGAGGCGGATTACCTTTGCGGGTTGTCTGTGATAGAGAGACACAGTTACAGGTGATGAGGGAGTTTCATGAGAGTCCTTGGGCTGGTCATAGAGGAGTGTGGGCTACTTATGAGAAAATCAAGGAGAAATATTGGTGGAAAGGCATGTAAAGAGATGTTTCTCACTTTGTTGAGACTTGCAAAGACTGCCAGATGTATTCAATAGTGCGTCATAGAGATGAGCTTCATCCGACCTATCCGCTATGTATTCATTATAAGTGGGTAGTTGATTTGGTTACCATGCCTATGGGTCTATGGCAGATGAGATACATTGTTTTGGCTAGAGAGGATCTTATAATCATGTTGAGGGCAGATCTTTGAGAACGAAGACCACTAGTGCAGTGTGTAAGTTCTTATTGGAGGAAATTTTCTGACGGTATGGTTGTGTGGGTAAGATCACTGCGGATCGTGGTGAATTGGATGCAGATGAAGCTAGGGAGTTTTTCTCTCAACTAGAAATCAAGTTGGCTCTAACAACAGCATACAATCCAGAAGGAAATGGAAAGAGTGAAAGAGGGCATCCGCCGATAGTGAAAGCATTAGCCAAAGCATGCAGAGGACGGATTGGAGAATGGCCAAGACTTCTACCATTTGCTTTATGGGCTGATCGTACGACTCATAGTGTTACCACAGGATATATGCCTGCAGAGTTGATGTATGGTCAGAAACCGATTATGCCGATTGAGACTTGTGCTTTGACTTGGTCAGTTTTACCTTGGCAGGAGGATTTGACGAGAGAAGAGCTCTTAGCTCTTCGGATTCGACAGTTGGAGAGGAGACCAGAGGATATTCAGCTAGCTATTGACAGGTTGAAAGTTGCTAGACTAAGGAATAAGGACAGGTTTGACAGCAGGCATCGCTTGCGGCCTAGAGCAATAGAAGAGGGAGATTGGGTATTGGTCTTTGATAGCAGCCTTGAAAATCAGCATACTGCACTTCGGAAGATAGTGAAAAGATGGTTTGGGCCATACATATCAGACATGTCTTTGATAATGCAACATATGAGCTGACAGAATTGGATGGAACAGTGCTTAGAGTGCCTATTGCTGGAAAAAGAATCAAGATTTTCAAGAAAAGAGATGATGAGGAATATGCATTGGAAGAATTTTCAAGAGAAGAGCAACGAGAAGAAATTCCAATGGAAGAAACAGATGATATGACACCGGAAATGCATAATGAAGAGATTGATCTATTTGTGGATCTAGATGATAATGATCATGGGTAGTTGGCCCATCCGGAGGATGCGCAGGATTAGAGGGGGTGGATGTCGTATTGCTACGCATTCGAGGTGTGAAAACCACCCAAAAGTTGTGCGTGAGATTTGTTACTTTGTACATACTTAGACGTAGACATTGTGCTTTGCTTTGTTTGAACATTTTGCTTTTAGTTGGTTCATGTTCAATTTTACAGAAGAGACAAGCGCTGTTTGGGATTGAATCTGATATTTGGTATAAACAAATTAGAAGGAGAATGGGTTCTAGATCTGCAATGAGTATGGTTTTTCCGAGCTTCCCAAGTTGTTTGCTTATGCTGAAGATACAAATGGTATCGACAAGGGAGTTTAAGAAGGCCAGTGAATTTTCAAATGAACATGAGGCTCATGTGCAGCTTGCCCTTGAGCATGGAACCACTGCTTGTCAAAATCCATCAGCACTATTGCTCGTGTACTCAGCTGAGTGGACTTTACAGATCAGAAAAGTTTGTAAACTCTTAAAGCTAACCTTTGGCATGCATTCAATATGCTTACACACAGAGACTTCTGTTCTGCATCAAATTGAAGGGTTAAGCTCATGTGATGCTGAAATTGTGATTGCAACACCTGAACGACTAGATTTGAAGGCAGTTTCGATTTCAAATGTCTCTTTCATGGTCATGGGATGTTTCCTTCCGAGTGGGAACACTTTTGATTGAGGTTCTTTGGCATTACAGCCCGTGGCTACTTTGGGGCTACTTTTCCTTGGATGGGTGTTTTTCTGGTTCTGGGAGGGAAGCTAATTTGAGGAGAAACGAAAGGGAAAAAGAAAACACGGAAGGAGGAGACTAATGAGGGAATTTCAAAAGCTAAAGAGGGAGGGAAAGGCAAAAAGGGAGAGCCCAAAAAGGAAACGACGACTGAAACAGAGGAGGGAGAGAGAGAGTACTCTGCGGCTCAAGAAGAGGAGGGCCCTGCATGCCAAGAGGGGGGGAATCCCTTCAAAAACTCTGGGAGGGGCAATAAAGTATGTTTTTTTTTCACGACAGCGGCGTTTTTAATTCTCAGAAGGATGTCCTGTTGATCTTCTCCCTCGATAGCTCTCTTCACGAAATTTATTGCATTTCATAGTATATTTCAGCAATCTGTCACACACCTCAAGAATATATCTATGTATTGGGAAAGTTCTGAGATCACGGGAAGTGAAGAGCTTAATGGGATGAGAGCTCGATCATGGGGGTGATTTTGTTCTCAAAAGAGAGAGTTGCAATAAAAACGGAGAAGGCAGCTCCCCTTTTAGAGTGATAGATGGTATTCTGCGCTGTATGAGGAAAAAGGAAGGGAGTTTTTTTTTCAATCCTGGGGAAAAACTTGAGGCATTCTGGATAATCCGAAGCTTGGCGAGATCGTCAGAATGATCCTTATGATCAGTCGATGGAATGCTGAAGGTGACGAGTTTCAAAAGAGGACGGTGGTTGCAAATCTGTAGAGGGGAAGGAAGCTCTTTCTCTGGGGGCGCGCAGGGAATTGCTGAATGGTGGTTAATGAAAACTGGATCTGCACTCTCTTCGTTAGCGACATTAATACACATGGTCTAATTTTTGTGGCAAACAGGAAGGATAGAGATCAAATTGAGGATGGGGAGGCTGTTGGGAAACCTGTCGAGCAAGGCGAATCACACACAATGTGTTCTGGAGCAGCTTTTCGAGGAGCTTTCATCTTCATAGCCTGCAAATCGGGGCCCCAGAAGATTTCCTTTTGATCTCCATCGCCTGCTGTAACTTTGCTCTTTTTCAACTCTGCAAAATCTTTTGCACTCGGTGGCACAGTTCACACAAGAAGAAGAGCTCCGCCTCAGTCGTAAGGCCTCAAGAAATCTCAATAACACCCGAGAATATCTGTTCTCAGTCTCACTCAATTGGAGAGCTTGATAGCAGGATTCAAGATGTTTTACCTGTATTTACGTTATGCCTGCGCAAGTGAAAGGAGCTGAAAGTCCTTGGTGATGGCCGATGCGTCCATATGCATATCAGAAGCACCAAGGCTCCAAAGATTCCATGACAATTGCTCACCAGGAGGAAGACATATTGCAGATTTTTCTAGCATCAAGGCTTCATGTTGAACTGCTGTCGCAGTCGCTGAAAGAGATCAGAGATCGAGGTGGCTGACTGAGGCTATCGCAGCTATAGTTCAAAGCAATAATTACAGGCTGTCATCGTGCATAGGAGAAGAGGTTATGAACGTGTTTGGGCTGGAGATGGCCAACACCTGTAGTCTGAGGGTCTGCAAATTCGCTTTAGACATGTGGACATGAACGACATATCCCTTGATCATCAACTGAAAGTAACCAGTATTTATTATTATGATTTTCTCTGTGCTACTTGATGCATAATCATGGAACTGTTATTCTATTCTCTACAACCAGCAGTAGCAGAATCTACCCATACAATTTTTGACAGAGGACTGGAGTTGCAGAAGACAGGACCAGCACAAATTTCTACACCTCTTTCTGGAATCTAAAGACATAAAATTTTTCTCTTGTGAATGACATTATGACAAGAGAAAATGAGAGATTTTGATTGATGATTATTGCTCAGAAACAGTCCAGACTTTCTATCAAGTGCTCTCTGTATCTTTTCTTTAAGCTCATCAAGAGTGCCATTGAAGAATTAATATCAAAAACAATACATTGAGACTTCAGTTCTTGTATAAACAGAGGCTACTGATTTTAATCACATTAAAAGACGATTCTTAAAAGGATCTAAATGTATTGAAACAAACAAATGCTACAACATGGATAATATATTTATCTGAACATGTCTGCAAGGTTGTAAATGTCATACTTGATTAATCTTTTATCCTGAAATTTATCAAGGACTTCTGAAGTTGCGACATTGCTTTCAAAACCCTTCGACACTGGAATGAAGTGTGAGAAAAAGGAAAAGCGGGTAGGATGGCGTGTTGACCATCGGTCGAATAGGGTAGGGATGTCACATCCATTGGTGGGTCTGAAGCAAAAAGCGCGCATTCACCTAGAAACATGTCAATGTGACGTAAAATTCTTTCAAATTGCATAACTTTGGAAGCGTTGATCGGAATAGGGGGCTATAAAAAGAAAAATTGTACCATTCAAAGGGACAAATGGGTCTATAAGATTGGATATGGGTTTGGGTGAACATAGGGTACATTAAAATGGAAACTCATTAAATCAAGGGATAACGGGAAACAGGGGAGGAACGTCCTCAAGAGTGGGGTGAGAGATGACACGTGGATGGGAAAGGGACCCCATCAGGGTAAAATCTGGCCATGTCATAGATGCATGATCAAAATCGGGATATGCATGAGTATATGCCTCGTAAACGTGCAAGGACACATCCCCATACTTAAGACTTTGATGGGAAGGGTGAACCGAGCAATAGGGACCTAAGATATGACATGCGACTGGTCGGCAACATCCTCACACTTAAAAAATAACCATCACTTGAAAATAGAAAAAGCAATAGGGTTAGAAACACTTGGACTGATTTTTGCAGATAGTCAACGGTGATTGTCGATAGCACACGTGGTATTACAGTCAACTGCATACAGTACCATAGCTTCTTTACATCACACATCCAACATGGCAAGGAGCATGCAGTAGCACCTAGGGAGGTAGTTTTGTTAGTGAAATCCATCAATGATGATGAAGGGTTTAACATTCAGCTCACTATCACTCATGGAAGAGAATGAAAGAACAGCCGCTCGCCCCAACTCTCACATTGCTCAGTGAATAATCATGGAAACCCATAACTTACACTCGAATTAGAATGAAACAAGGGGGAAATGATGTAGAGGGAGTATGCCAATGTGCACAGTTGATGGTGCATTAGTGTGTCCCACCCCTGTCTCACGCATAGGTGCAAGAAGGCAGGCTAGGGAGCTTGATAGTGCATTGCATAGAACAGAGTGGCGTGTCTTGTGATGGTGGCAGACACCCATCCCATGAGTGCATAAAGAAAAGGAAACGTATCTGATGTCAATTCTTGTAACGTCCCTCAATCCTCACCTCTCGATAATTGATTGAGGAAACATGTAATGTGTCCACCTATTCACTCGTAGGACACGCTTTAGTAGCCCATCGAGAAGAGAGTCCAGAAAGTGCCGCCCGCCACTCCCACGGAATGGCATGGGGTTTGCGATCTAGGTCTTCCCAAGTCTGCCACGAAGCAGAAGCATTCTGGCCATTCCCACTTATGATAACCTGAACTAGGGTTTTCCTAGTGGTCAAATTCCTAGAACGGTAGCTAGTGTCGAACCCCAAGCGAACTACTTTACGCAAAAATGTCAGGGTCGAAGCGGATTCATGCTGCACTTGGTTCAACGAGAATGGGAAACGAGACGGATGCAAAGCTCAACCTCTCTGCCCATAAGGTATAGTCCCATTCCGTTCCCCTAAAACAACACAAATCGGGACTCTAGCTTCCTAGATTCTAAGTCATCATTACCTTGTTGTCAATTTTCTTCGAGAAAAGTTGTCAATTTCCTTCGAGAAAAGTTCTCGGCCAATCGGGACCACCCATCCATAGGACGGACCCATGGTCACATCCACTGCACTTTCCTTGGGGTTGTTTTAGTTGTCTAGTTACCTATCACATTTAGTTTGATGCAAAAATAGCTTCCTCAATTAGCCAATTAATCACTTGTTCCTTCACGTAATCTTAGCACTGACATAGAAAAACAATGTCAATCAAGTTCCTTTTCAACAATTGATCTTATTTATCAGTCTTTGGAATACATCATAATAATCTAGCCTGAAGGCTATTCCATAATCCGCCCAAAGGCAATCCATAATTCCGCTCGAAGGCAATCCAGCAATCCTCAGGGATTACTAATCCAAGTTTCTGCCCGTAGACTAGTATGCGGGCCTCGAGATCCAATCCCGAGTCACGTCGGTCTCTTATGCAGGACCCGAAGGCAAGGGATTTATGGCCAGAGCCCCCATGGCACCCAAGTGTCCTCCTGCTCCAAGTAGCACCCACGGAGAGACCTCTCAAGGCGGGTTCGGTCCACGTACCCGTCACGGCTAACAACCCCCTTGGTTAGGGTCAGACAAACAGTCGGGGGCTAACACCTTAGGTTCCTCAAATTAAGACAATAAATCCTGGCAACTTTGTCGCTCTAACTTGATTTGTCAATTGCTTGCTAGGCAATTCATAGTTATCCTAACTTGGCAACTCAGTCTCTCAGAAGGTGATGTAGCAGGATGACTACTCATCCTCTTGCAAATTAACTTGTACTTAGATCATATCAATCCTTGTTCTAAAGAGTGGCAAATCTATCTTATGACTTAAACACAAAGCCATGTGACGTTGCAACTTGTTGTATGAGACAAGTGTTGCATCTAACTTGTGGGATCGTTTCTCCCATCACTTGGTATTCCTTAGTGAAGGATACCTTGGTCAAGATGTAGGGTTTGGGAGTCCTCTTGACCCAACCCAACCCTAACCTTACTAGGCCGCCAACGTTTGACCCTAGGGTTTCTAAACTCAATTGGAAGTCTAGTATTAGGTCATTCGATCCTTAGGGTAAAACCCTAGATCGTTGTTGCATGGGCATTTAGCTAACCCTAACATTCCGTGAACGTGGGTAGGACCTTTGGGATCGAAAGTCTTGACTTGGCATCCCAAGTGTGATACTAGGCAGAATTTTTAATGTGGCTAAACCCTAGCTAGCACTTTGAGGTGTTTGTTGTACGAACTATTTATGCTTTTAAGAATCCCATGTGGATTATGTCATTACAAGTGATTTAGCTAAATCGGTCTACTTGTCTTGCGACAAGAACGATCTTTTCTTAGAGACGCTAATATTTGTCCTAAAAGGTGTAAATAGTTGCAAGACATCACATTACATGCAAATATGCGATTCATTGACTTTTTCCTTCTATGCAACTATAAAACATAAAATGACCACCTCTTTTCCTTGCCTAATCTATAATGATAGACAATTCATGGCTAACTCATATAAAGCCTACGTTGAGTTTTAACAAGAATTATATCTATAACCCTTTTTTCCGATGCATTGAATTCATGATTTAATATGGAATGCATCTTTTTCTAAAACAACTTCCATAAAGAAGTTCATGCATGGCGAATGTCATAAGACTATTGTTGACTCAATCCATTCAGCAGCACTTAACCCGACTTAAAAATGCAAGCATCCTCGCATGCAACAAGTAAGTTCATGGTTTCCTTTTCATGCAATGCAATTCTTTGGATAATATTCTAACGGATGTTAACAATTATTTCCTACGAATCATATCTAGGAAATCATTGCCTAAATGCATTATGCACTTGTTCTTTCTTGCGAGGAAGACAAGGATGCATTTAAACAGTTTCATCTTTTTAATCTATGCAATATGCATTTAGGATTGCAACTTTGGAAATGCAAGCAACCCAAGTGCACGATATGCACTAACTCTTGTAAATTTGAAACCTAAATTCGTGGAAATATCATTTTAAATTCCGAAAATAAGCTGAAAAGGGCTTGATAAACTTAGACACATTGTTGAAACTTGATCATTCAATTCTCACTCAAGGTTGATTGCAAAAATCTTGTTATTAAAGTTTTAAAAATAATAATAATACAAATAATAATAATAATAATAATAACAACAACAATCCACAAACAGTAATAACAACCAAACAAACCAAATATGACCACACTAACATGACTTGATATTTCTTTTTTTTTAAAATGAGGTGTCACATTTTTTTTTCAGTTTGTGGCATTTGTTTTTTAGGACTCATTGCATCTTGGAAGGACTATTCGTTCGCATTCAATTTCTTGCATACAGACCCCTGCCAGGTATTTATTTTTTATATTTCCTGCTTTACTTATTTTTGGTCACCCCACAACCACGGTTAATTGTTAAAATAAAATTTAATCACCCACTTTTCCACGCGCGCTCACGCCAATGACACCTTTTTCTAATAATTAAAATAAACCTACCGTTCACTTAGCATGCGCTTCGTGCGCTACAGACACATCTAAGTTTATTTAAAAATGAACTCATCATTACAAGTACATGCACTAAACAAAAAGTGCTAAATACACCATTGTTTTTAAATCATTGAATTTGCATTTAGAGACCTCAGTTTGGAAAATGGAGTCCACGTTTCGTTTAACACATTGCTTCACCCTAATAAGTTGTAATTAATATTTTAAGAATGAACTGCCATTTTGTTTTTAAGATTTAATACCTAATAAAATTTCATCTAGTTCTAAATATTTTTTTAAAACAGACCATTCATTAAAATAATTTCCCTCACTACACTTTTTCTCCTCTTCAATAAATGTGCTTTGTTTCTATTGTTCGATTTGATTACAGAATTTCTAGTCATGTTATGAGTGAATTGTTCTATTATGGTTTGTTTGCTATGACACGATTATGGGTATGGTCTGTAGTTTTCTTTTTTGCTTAATACGGGGCTTCAAAGTGTTTGTTTGTCTTGCATCACATGAAGCTTTCGATCGCATATGTATAGAGGTCATGCCGAATTTTTTCTAGGATGTGGATTGTTTGGGAAGGTCAATCTATTAGTCACGTCTATGTATCTATTCTGGTCTATCTCTTATTTATGGTTATTCTGTTGTTTTGTAGGCATTCACTGTGATTGTCTATATGTGTGTGGTGTGTGTGTAATCTATCTGAGTGGAGCCTCAAGATCCTCCTCCAATCTAGTACGTCCCACTGGCATCTCACGATTATTCTTTATTGCTAGAATCTGAACTTATTGGCAAAGCAGGCTTAGACAAGTTCATCTCACTCTCATCACCACTCATTCTAGAGAATAATGATACTTGTGATCAGTTTCTAGTCTCTTATAGTAAGAGGTCTGGTCCTATTAGAGGAACAATTGTCCAATTGATGCCTAAAAGTTTAGGTAAGGCTCTCTCTTTACCCTATCGGGGAGACTCTTTTCCTACTGCTCGACAACTATTCTCGAATGAGGATATCCTTAAATTATTACAGAAGCAAACAAAGATGTGTTGGATCCCAAGAAGGTTCTTACTAATTCCGGTATCAATGTCTCCATGATCTCCAATCCTGTGTGGAAGCATCTCTACCAGTTCCTTCAGGATAGGTTTATGCTTGCCAAGACACCCTCTAATTACCTTTCAAAGGAGTTGTTTATAGCTTCCAGAATGGTGTTGAAAGGCATAACTATTGATTGGAGTTCCTACCTTTTGTCAAAAATGGATCAACACTTTGTCAGAGCCATAAGGGGTAATGTAACTAATGTTACATTTGGTTCCTACCTTTCTGTCTTTTTGGCATATGCCGCCACTTTGACAAAAGTTCCTACCTTGATAGTTGATCCACCAAAAGCTCCTCCCCCTACTGAACACTTTGATGTCATCATTGAGGATCTTGATCCTATCCCTCCTGTGGTAGTTCAAAGGAAGCACTTAAAACGAGTGGCTGAATCAGCCCCACCTCCTCCTCCAGTCTCCGTTCCTATCCAATCTAGTAGTCACCTACCAGCTTTTCTCACAACACTGAATCTTTTTAGAGCACATCATGAGGATACTCTGGAGATTTCCATCCCTTTAGTACAACACTTGGTAGTTGGAGATGCAATTTACTTCCTATGTCAAGATGTTCAATGTTCTATTGAGCTCACAATGACTGCCTGTATCTAGCAGATCTATTCCTCTTACTATGACAAAGTCCAAAAAACCAAAGAAGAGTCGACAAAAGCAAATGCACAACTAGATTTTGATCATGAGCACTTTTTTTAATCTTTTAACCCAAATGGAGCAACAAACTAAGATCATTTATGCTCAAAAAATTGATATTTCTAGTTTTTACAATCAGTTGACTAACACTAAAATCCAAGTGGTTAATGTGATTGAGAAAAGACATTGATTATTGAAGGAATCTCAAGAGCTTCAAGCTTTGCTAGCCACCAAGACATAGGAGCTTAAGATAGCAAATACTACCCTAGAACAGAGTAGAATCCAAATTCAGCAACTTAACGAGCAACTGGTCCAATCATGTTCTTCTACACAGAGTCCTGAGCAACTAGTTTCTTCTTTGACCCCATGCGGACTTAGTAGTTCTATAATGAAAGAGACCTAACTATCCTAGCTAAGGGAGAGAAGAGAGAGAAGGACTGTAGGAGAAGAGGGAGAGGAGAGAGAAACATAGGAAGAAGAGAGAGAAAGAGAGGAAAGGGAAGAAAAAGAAGAAGAGGAAGAAGAAGCCATGGAAGCTTGAGAAGGTGAAAAGAGAGTTTCTTGATAATTTCTGTGATGCCTCAAAATACCCTCTTACACCTTATATACCGTCAATGTGACTGGTATGTTCCCATGCCATGTTCCAGTAATCCCCTCTCATTACAAATCATCCCGTCTCATAAAGTTTTTGTCCTAAAAAACAAGGGATGTTGTCATGTCCTGTAAGGGTGTGCTGTAGGAAATCAGCCATGACTTTGTGTGAGAAACTCCGAATGGGACAATTGAGGTGTCATTAAGGAGCCCATGAGATCTAGTTTTAGCCCATGTGGGTGGGGCGGGGTTGCAATCAGGTCAGGACCAAAACTGTTGCAAAATATAGGGCTGTCCAGGAGTTACTAGTGTGTTATCCCAGATGGTATGGCTGGAGAAAAACATCCATAACTTCCGCTAGGAAACTTTGATCGGGGCAAATGAGGTGTTGGCACGGAGCCCTTGAGGTGTACTTTCAGCCCATGTATGGGTGATGGGGCTGAAAATGGATCAAGACCAAAATTGGTGCAAAACAGGTGGCTGTCTAGACGCAGACTGCAGCCCAAAACAGGTGTCATGGTTAAGTTCCAACCAATATGGCTTCCTTGAGGTGTGGAAATTCATCCAAGATAGAGGGTGGGTGCCAAGAATCTTCCTTTGTTGGTAGGCCTTGCCATTTGATCAGGTATTCATGGATGGAATGGGTATGGAATTGCTTTTCACACTGCCCAATGACCGCTTCAGGAATATACTAGATAAGGCCCTCCTCATCTATGGGGGGTAGCTCCTCTACATGATCTTTGGGAGTGCCAATGAAAGGTTTCAATTGGCTCACATGGAAGACATTATGGATCTTAGTAGTGGGAGGGAGTTGGAGATGGTAAGCCAAGTCCCCGACCTTCTTAATGATTATGTAGGGCCCATAGTAACGGTGTGCCAACTTGTTGCAAGAACCGTCCTTTAATGTAGCATAATGGGACTTGGGGACCTTGAGGAGGAGTACCAATTCACCCTCTTGAAAGTCAAGGGGTCTTCTTTTGCATCAGCATGGAGCTTCATGTGCTCTTGAGCCCTTTTGAGGTTTACCTTGCATTGTTGAAGTAAAGCTTACATACGGTCCAACTCTTCTTTCCAAGGGGGTTGAGCTTTTCATTGAAAATCACGGTAGGAAGGGGTACCCGATAACCATACAATGCTTCGAAGGGAGAGGCTCCAATGCTCGAATGAGTGGAGTTGTTGTAAGAAAATTCAACCAAGTGCAGCCATACATCCCAACAATTCTGCACATCATGACAAAAATGTCGCAAATAAGTTTCAAGCCACTTATTGACTCGCTCAGTCTGCCCATCCGTTTGGGGATGATAGGCTATAGACGGAGCCAATTTGGTCCCCATGGAGCTGAAAATTGTCTGCCAAAACTGACTCATAAACTAGGTGTCCCGGTCATGTACTATGACATGGGGTAAGCCGTGCAACTTAAAAATATGCTCCATAAACTGAGTGGCAACTTGAGATGTTGTAAAACTGAGATTTTGTAGGGATGAAATGGGCTTCTTTAGTGAGTCGGTCAACTACCACATAGATGCTATCCCAACCCTTCTTGGTTGTAGGTAAACCAGAGATGAAATCCATGGTAATGTGGGTCCATTTTCCTTTAGGGATAGGTAAGGGCTACAACAATCCACCCGGTTTAAGAGTGCTATCTTTATTTTGCTGGCAAGGCACACATCTAGACACAAATTCTTTAACATCCCGCCATAGACCTTTCCAATGGAAGCTTTTTGAAACTCGGTCATATGTTTTGAAGACCCCCTAAGTGGCCAGCAATCGGTGAAGAATGCATCTCTTCAAGGATCCTTTGGGTGAAAGGAGAGGCATGGGGAATCACAATACGGCCATGGATCCAAATGAGGCCATTGTGGAGCTGATATTGAGATTTTTCATCCATGACACCTTGCTGTAATTTTTGGAAAAGAGGGCTGAATTCAGCATCAAGGAAGTATGCCTCTTGGAGCTCTTCAATCCAATCATGGTGGATTTCAGTGATGGATGAAACCTTGCATGCCCACATGCGAGAGAGTGCATCATCCACTACATTGCCCTTGCCACGGGTGTGGGTAATCTCAAAGTCATAGTTTTGTAGGGTAGCCACCCATCTACGTTCCTTGGGAGTGAGGTTGGGTTGAGTCAAGAAGTATTTGAGCACACGGTGGTCACTTTTCACCTTAAATCTACTGCCATACAAGTAGTGATGCCACTTTTTAATAGCATGAAAGACTGCCAACATCTCCTAATCATAGACATGCAACTCTCTCTCTTTATCGTCCAATTTTCGACTCTCAAATGCTATTGCCCTGTGTTCTTGCAGCAAGACTGCACCAATACCCATCCACTAGCATCACACTGGTTGGTAAAATCCTTTGAAAAGTAAGGGCATACGAGGATGGGGACTGAAGTGAGCAAGTCTTTCAGCTACTGAAAACTGTGATAAGCCAAATCATCCCATAGGAAATCCTCTTTTTTCAGCCTATCTGTTAATGGGGCTGCAATTGTGGCATAATGGTAAATAAATCTCCGATAAAAAGAGGAGATGCCAAGAAAACCACGCAAGGAGGTAGTGGTAATGGGGTGTGCCAATCCTAGACACATTGCACTTTCTTAGGATCAGCTTGGATGCCTTTTTCACTAACAATGTGTCCCAAATACTCAACCTCTGTTTGCATGAAGACACACTTGCTTTCTTTGGCAAATAACCGGTGCTCTCTTAGTACATCAAAAATGGTGCGCAGATCGGTCGCTGTATGCTCACGTAGTGAATCCCGAAAGGTCCCCAAGAACAATGAACTCTACTTTTTGCACAAGTTACAAGGTAAACAAGCATGAATGACAAGAGCAAGAGACCAATTGGGTGCAATCTCCCCCCATGCCTTGTGTGAGCGCTTCACAAAGCATGTATTTTATGTATATTTCCGCTTCATGCTCAATAATAGCCCAATTTACAAAAATATATCAAGCTTTTAGCTTTTGAGTTTGCTTTTACAAAAATAGGAATAAAGCTAATGGATGGTGCCCATAGAGTCTGGCACGCCCAATACAATGTCCAAATAGAAATAACATAACCGTGCGAATGGGCGCATACAAAATAATAATAAATAATCGATGCCTCAATAGACATGCCAAAATATAGGCGTGGCGCCTATCAAAATATAATCCATAGATCGAATACTCGCTAGACTCCAATGCTTTCCTCCGCCACTGCTGCTATCTCTACACATCAACTGAAGCATTCACAATCGTTAGTAAAATAATACAATTAAACCGACAAAAGTGAATACCTAGCAGTCTTCAGCTACATAAATAAATCAACTGGTTAGAAATAAATCCTAACCTTAATTTATTACGAGTGCGCACTCTAAACTCATAAACCCCCTAGGGATCCTGACAATCACTAGCTTCTCAATCTTTGCACAATTGTTGAGACGGCTTTAGCTAATGCACCTGATAACCCTGTTGCTGATCCTGATGATATGGTTTCATCCTAATAGCCCCTTGCATCCACCTTCCCCTCCCCCTTGGTTTCTTTTCTATTTGATGCAATAGAGGTGGCAAGGATGGTTCTGATATGGCATCCTTGCCATTCGCCGCTTCAAAGACAATAAGAAAAAGAAAAAAATAAAAATAAAAATATATCAGTCATGGAAAAAATGGACTTCGGTCCCTATCATGCCGACCTATTCTTTGAGAAAATGTGAAAACACCCTCGAGAATAGGGCAAAAGAAAAGAAAATAAACTATCATGGGAGAAAAGGAAGCAATTCCCTATCATAATAGGCCTCGTTCCAAGACAAGGTGGCATACACACCCTTGGATGGGAAGCTGGCTGTGGAAAAGGTAGTAACACCTTGCAGTTCAGCATCGCAGAATCTCTAGCTGAACTCTTGCAGATGACATTTTCAATCTGCCTCCCTTGGTGCACTGAATCCTGTAATCTCATCTGTGCTTCTGATTCCTACAAATAGACTAAGTTTCCAATATGCAATCCAAGCACTGAATTTGTTGGCTACCTCCCTAGATAGGCTTCTTCATCAACCAATCCACATTGACACCTGCAAAACAGACGAAACTGATCTTCCTCTGTAAACCTAGAGTGTAGTGAGCTTTCATCCTAACTAGATGGGGATGTGAGTATGGGCCGCCCTCTGTATTCATCAACAGAGTGTGAGACAGAGGGTGGCGTGAGTGACCAGTCCTTGCCCTTGATATTCAACAGAGAGGTGAGATGTGTGAATCGAGCATTGCACGCATGGGCGATGGGCCTCTCAATGCACAAAGCACAAACTTGTTCTTGTGCACGACATTATACGGCTCTCTAGCTTTCCTTCTTGCACCGTATGCCAACATATGGTGGGATGCACAGTTGCACCATCAATTCCACGCAATGCATACACCCTTTGCACAAGTGACCATGAGGATTACATCATTAGGTTTCAAGAATGGGCTACCCTCCTATATTTATCAACAGAGCATGAGACAAAGGGGGGTTGAGCATGACTGGTGTTTCCTTAGTCAATTATCGTGAGGTGAAGATTGAGGAACGTTATGACAATTAGCGTCATGTACGTTTCCTTTTTCCTATGCACACACAGGATGGGTCTCTGTCACTATCACAGGACACACCACTTCTATGTTCTATGCACTGCACTATCAGGCTCCATGGCCTGCCTGCTTGCACCTACGCCAAAAGGGGGTGGGACGCACTAATGTACCATCAATTGTGCACATTGGCATACTCCCTCTGCATCATGTCCCCCTTGTTTCATTCTAAATCGGGTGTGAGTTATGGGTTCCCATGATTATTCATTGAGCAATGTGAGAGTTGGGGCGAGCAACTATTCTTTCATCCTCCTCTATGAGCAACAGTGAGCTGAATATTATACCCTTCATCATCACTGACGCACTTCACTGACAGAGCTACCTCCCTAGGTATTACTGCATGGTCCCTACCATGTTGGATGTGTGCTGTAAAGACGCTCTGGTACCTTCTGCAGATGATATCGTGTGTGCCATCAACAATCACCGTCGAATATGTGCAAAATCAGGCCAAGTATTTCTAACTCTATTCCTTTTTCTATTGTCAACTGACAGTCATGTTTTAAGTATGGGGACCTCACCATCCAGTCGAATGTCAAGTCTTAGGTCCCTGTTGCTCAGTTCACCCTTTCCGTAAAAGTGGGGAAGTATCCTTGTGCGTCTACGAGACATATACTCATGTACATCCCGATTCTGATCCTGTAGCCATGCCATGACTTGACTTTACCCTGATGGGGTCCCTTCCCCACCCACCACTCCTCTCTCACCCCATTTCTACGGACGTTCCTCCCCCATTTCTCTTTATCCCTTGATTTGTCGAATTTCCATGTGAATGTATCCTACATTTACCAAAACCCATATCCAACCGTATAGCCTTGTTCATCCCTTCAAAGGGTACATTTTCTTTTTACAGCCCTTGTTTCAATCAATGGTTCCAAAGTTATTCAATTTTGAAGAATTTTATGTCACCTTGACGTGTTCCTATGTCAACATGCCATTTTTGCTTCGGACCAACCAATGGATGTGACAGCCCTAACCTATAGCTTCCACTTGCCATTTTTTCCTTTTTTTAGCTAGTCATTCCGAGGTACAATTTGTTCGTTCTTAATTTTTGCGGGTTTTTGTGTCTTTTTAATGTGTTGTTTCGTCATTTTTCCATGCGAACTTGCCCTATTCTCCTCGAAACTTTCTTATGATTTGATAGCTTTCTCCAATCACCTTTCTGCCCATTATTCCTTTTTACTCCACCCTATTCCGACGTTTTGAATTTTTAATTATTAAAATTTTTATGTGTTTTCAAGCTCCGTTTTATCGTTTTTCCATGTGAACGCCTCCTCATGCCCCCGAAAATGCATTCTGACCTAATCACCCTCACATCCACACTTGTCCTGACATTTTTCCTTTTTCTTGTCTTTTGTTCTGATGCACGGATCTTCCACAATTAATTTACGCATCCAATAATCGATGCATTTTTGGTGTTTTTTCCATGCGAACGCGCTTTACCTCCCTCGAAATTGTGTTTTCTCGTATCCTTCAAGTCTCACACCTCATTGCGGACCTTTTTCCTTTTCGTTTCACCATGTTTCGCCTTATGTCTCTCTCCGTATTCAATTTTATGTCATGTTTTGGGTGTATTTTTGTGGGTTTTCCTACGTGAATGGGTGTTATCCTAGTCGGAACTGAATTTTGAAGTGTTGGGCCCAGTCTGACACGTCGTCCTGCCCACATTTCCTATTTCCTACACTTCATTTCGGTGGATGCATTTTTTGGTATTAATTTTTGTGTGTTTTGTATGCCTCGTTTGTCTTCCACGCGTGTCGTCTACGTTTTCGGGTTTGGACATGTGTCTCCACGTCCACCCCACCCGCCGTTTCGATCCTGGCACTGCAAATTTCTTTTCCCCCACACCCGCCTTCGTGTCCTCGACACCCCTTCCCTTCTCCTTCCCTCTTTCTCTCACCTCCCCCCTTTCTCTCTCTCTACTTCTTCTTCTTTCTCCTCCTCCTTCCTGCTCTCCTTCTTCTTCTTCTTCTTCTTCTTCTTCTTCTTCTTCCTCTTGCTTCTTCCTCCTTCTTCTTCTTCTTTTTCTTCTTATGTTTCTTCCTCCTCTCCTACTTCTTCCTTTTCTTCTTCTACTTCTTCCTCCTCTCCTTCTTCTTCCTTTTCTTCTTCTTTTTCTTCTTCTTCTTCTTCTTCTTCCTCCTCCTCCTCCTCCTCCTCCTCGCCCGACCACTACTGGTTGGCCATGCACCCGCCCTGATTGACTGTCGCTACCTCTCTTGCTCGCATTGCCACCTCTCCTGCTCGCGTCATTGCCCGCGTTCTCTCCCTGCACCAACCACCCCACCCGCCAATCCTTCCTACCCCGCTACCCCCACCAATCCCCCCATCCCTCCCTTAACCCCCCCTCCTAACCCCCCATTCCCACTAAAACCCCCACCCCTACCTAAGCCCCCCTTTCCCCCCCCATAAACCCCTTCCCCCACCACCCTACCTTACCCCTCCTTGGCCCCCGTTCCCCCGCAAAACCCCCTCCCCCCCCCCCCCTTAGCCCTTGGTCCTGCAAACCCTCTCTGTTCCCGTAGACACCACCACCACTGACTCTTCTTCCCCTCAATTTCCGAACAACAAACGAGCCACACAAAAACAAATTATACCATAACATTGCTTGTGGGTGTTTGTGTGTGCGCATGGGAGTTGTTGTGCCGCGTCCAGGAGTTGTTCGCCAGTGTTCACACGAGACAACGCGCATGTCAACCTTATCTGTGCGATGGTGTGTGGCCGTCCGTTCACACGCAAACCCACGTACCTCCTTTTTTATTCCAAAACCCGATAAAACCCTCGCAAATACTTAAAAACACCAATAAAAATTAATAAAAATTCCATAAAAAACCAAAAAATAGCTAAAATTTTCTTTGATCAATTGAAAAGGTTTCTAGATTATTTTCTTAATCGTAAGGAAGAAAATTGATTGTAGGAAATTAACAATATTTAAATTTCTTTAAAATTCATTGAAAATTGATCAAAATTCATTAAAAATCAATTAAAAATAAAAAATAATTTCATTTTTTAAAAAAATAACACTAACTTTATTACATATTTTTGAAATGTTCCATAAGTTGAAAAAGATATGTCCAATGGACAAAAATAGTAATTATTTCACCTAAATTCATGGAAATTTCATTTTAAATTCTGAAAAAAAGCTAAAAATGATCAATAAACTTAGATACATTGTTGAAACCTGATGGTTCAATTCTCACTTAGGGTTGATTATAGAAATCTAGTTATTAAAATTCTGTAAAAAATATAATAAAACAAAAAATTCAAAATAAATAACAACAACAACAATCCACAAACACTAATAACAACCAAACAAACCAAATACGACCATACTAACCTGACTTGATATTTCTCTTCTTTTTTAAATGAGGTGTCACATTTTTTTTCCAGGTAGTGGCTTTTGTTTTTTTGGACTCATTGCATCTTGGAATTGATCCGTGCGCATTCAGCTTCTTGCATACATACCCCTACTAGGTATTTATTTTTTATATTTCTTGCTTTATTTATTTATTTGTCACCCCACAATCATAGTTAATTGTTAAAACAAACTTTGATCACCCACATTTCCACATGCGCTAGCGCTAAACACACCTTTTTTTAATAATTAAAATAAATCCATCGTTCACTTAGCACACACTTCGTGCGCTACAGACACATCTAAATTTATTTAAAAATGAACCAGCAGTCACAAAAAGTACGCGCTGACAAAAAAGTGCTCCATAGACTATTAATTTCTAATGAATGAATCTGCATTTAGAGACCTCAGTCTGGGAAACTGAGTTAATGCACCGCTTCACCCTAATAATTTCTAATTAATATTTTAAGAAGGAACCACCGTTTTCTTTTTAAGGTTTAACACCTAATAAAATCTCATCTAGTTTTAAAAATTTTCTTAAAACGAACCATTCATTAAACTAATTCCCCTCACTACACTTTTTCTCCTCTTCAATAAATGTGCTTTATGGAATGGGCACGTGTAGTCTTTCGAGTTTTTTCTATTGTCCAATTTGATTACAGAAGTTCTAGTCATATTATGAGTGGATTGGTGTATTATGGTTTGGTTGCTATGACACAATTACGGGTATGGTTTGTAGTTTTCTTTTTTGCCTGATACGAGGCTTCAAGATGTTTGTTTGTCTTGCATCGCATGAAGCTCTCAATCGCATGTGTAGAGGTCATGCCAAATTTTTTCTAGGATGTGGGTTGTTTGGGGTGGTCAGTTAGTCAGTCATGTTTGTGTGTCAAATCTGGTCGATCTCTTATTTATGGTTATTCTATTGTTTTGCAAGCATTCGTTGTGATTGTATGTTTGTGTGTGGTGTGTCTGTAATCTATCTGAATGGCATCTCAAGTTCCTCCTCCAATCCAATACATCCCATTGGTGTCTCACAATTATTCTTTATTGATGGAGTCCGAGCTTATTGACAAAGTAGGCTTAGCCAAGTTCGCAATCTCATTACCACTCATTCCAGAGAATATTGATACTTATGATCAATTTCTAGCCTTTTATAGTAAGAGGTCTGGTCCTGTCACAGGAATAATTGTCCAATTGATGTCTAAAAGTTTAGGCAAGACTCTATCTTTACCCTATTGGGGAGACTCTTTCCCTACTGACAACTGTTCTCAAATGAAGATATCCTTAAATTGTTACAGAAGTAGACACAAGATGTGTTGGATCCCAAGAAGGTTCTTACTATTTCTGGCATCAGCGTCTCCATGATCTCCAATCCTGTGTGGAAGCAGCTCTTCTAGTTCCTTCAGCACAGGTTTATGCATGCCAAGACACTCTCTAATTACATTTCAAAGCAGTTGTTTACAGCTTCCAGAATGGTGTCGAAAGGCATAACTATTGATTAGAGTTCCTACCTTTTGTAAAAAATGGATCAACACTTTGTTAGAGCCACAATGGGTAATGTAACTAATGTTACATTTGGTTCCTACCTTTCTATCTTTTTGGCATATGCCGCCCTTCGACATAAGTTTCTACCTTGATAGTTGATCCACCAAAAGCTCCTCCCCCCTACTGAACACTCTGATGTCATCATTGAGAATCTTGATCCTATCCCTCTTATGGTAGTTTAGAGGAAATGCTTAAAATGAGTGGTTGAATCAGTCCCACCTCCTCCTCCAATCTCCATTCCTGTCCAATCTCGCAGTCACCTACCAGCTTTCCTCAATGCTGAATCTTTTTAGACCACATCATGAGGGTATTCTAGAGATTTCCATCCCATCAGTACAAAACTTGGTAGCTGGAGATGCAATTCCCTACCTATGTCAAGATGTTCAACATTCTATTGAGCTCTCAATGACTGCTTGTATCCAACAACTCTATTCCTCTTGCTATGACGAAGTCCAACAAACCAAAGAAGAGCTGACAAAAGAAAATGTAGTGCTAGCTTTAGCTCACAAACACTTTTTTGATGTTTGCACCCAAATGGGGCAATAAACTAAGATCATTGATGCTTAGCAAATGGAAATTTCCAGTTTGAACAATCAGTTGGCTGACACTAAAACCCAAGTGGTTAATGTGACTGAGGAAAGAGATAGATTGTTGAAGGAATCTCAAGAGCTTCAGGCTTTGCTAGCCACCATAGCAAATACCACCCTAGAACAGAGTAGAATCCAAATTTAGCAACTTAACGAGCAATTGGTCCAGTCAATTTCTTCTACACAAAGTCCTAGGCAACTACTTTCTTCTTTGACCCTTCCTGACTTGGTAGTTCACCAATGATAGGCCATGCTATGTCCTTTGTTCCAAGTTAAAGTGGAAAGACTGTAGTCCAAGATGGACTTGTTATGGTGTTCATTTGAGAAATTTTAGGAGTATATTCCTTGTGACCATTCCTTTTTTGTCCACTATCAGCTTTGCAGAAGTTGGCCTTTTATATTCTACTCTCAATGATGGATCTATCTATTTCATAGGATGGTTGGAGTGGAGCCTAGTCTTCTGATTTGCTGATAGATGTAGTCCATATGGTCTTTGAAGACTCTATGACTTCGGATACAATGTTGATATCTTATATGTATCTATGAGATGATCTATTAATTCCCGATGATGAAGATCTAGCTTGGTATGTAGGGGATGTGGTCTTACAAGCTTCTCTGTACGTCAACCATTTGGAGTTGAGGATCGATGAAATGTTCTAGTGCTATTATTCTAAAGTGGCTCCTTGCCGTGACACTTTATGGCATACAATGATTGATTCTGTAGTCCTGAACCAACGACAAAATAAAGCCTCTATTCATGTGCAGAATACTAACCAACTTAGGGTGGATCTTTTAGCTTATCTTTCCAAGAACCATCCATTTGATTCTTCCTTCTTTGATGCTTACCATCGTTGCTCTGCTTTAGGTCCCTCCATTCCTAGCTTATCCTATTATCAACAAATGGCCCATCGATATGATGCTTATTTTTCCCTTTATCAATCCAACTCAGCAGCCATTTTACCTCTCCTTTTCCAACCGCAGGGTGTTCCTCAAATTCCGATCTTTACTTATTGTTCTTTCATTGAAGATCAAGTATTTTTCCCTTCTCCGCCGTGTCCCTCCCCATCTATACATATTCCTTCCACTTTTTCTACTTATCAGTTAACACCTTTCTTAGCCGATTCACCTAAATTCTTAGCTAATCCTTCTTTAGCTTATTCCTCATTTTATGATTTTGCATAGCCATCTCTTCATCCTCTTTTACCCATTCCTCTTCCATCTCCTACCACTTCAATTTCTCAGCCTCCTCACTTGGTTAGTGGATATGAAGGATTTGATTAGCATATTCGAAGAAGAAGAGGATGGAGCTCAACTAATTCTCTTACGAGACCACATATTAATTAGCCATTAATTCCAGGGAAGTGGATAATTACTAGTCAAGCATACCAAAATTATCTCCATTTTGCCCAACAATATTCACAATCTCCAGATCCTTCAGTTGTCAGAGATGCAGGATCTAGAGCACGGCAAAGGCGGAAGCTATGGAGGATGGAAGATAAAGACACAATTCATGTTGACATGACAATGTAGACAAGTGTTACACAAGTGAATTAGGTTTCAAGATTGAGACTTGAACTCATAAACACAATCTTGTGTATGGACAACAATGACACACACACTTGACAGAAAGAGACAAGTACTATTGCATTATCATCATATGAAAGTGAATCATAGTTCAAGTACATCATTATATAGAGTTCTTTGGTAGCACTTAACATCCACTGTGCATATGGGATTTTGTCTCTCTTCCTAGAATGGACTGCATCTTCCTAGCCTAGATGTCCTATACAAAGGGACTAAAGTAGGTGTGATTGCAAATATCTCAACACCCCTCCTCAATCACAACCAAAAGTACAAAGTGTGTAGAGGCTTTAGTGAAAGCAACACCTGCAAAGTGTGGGCACACCATAAACATGGAAAAACACCCGAGGCTGTCATAGAAAAGGCTAAGTGTGGGTAACACAAACATGATGGACATCCAAAGGTTGTAGTAGGGGCCTTACAAAGTGTACAGAGGCTGTAGTACAAGGATAACTAAGGAGTTTTACAAGTCTATGTTTGAGACATTAGGACTAGGAAATACAAAACTAAAAAAGTCTATCTGAATAGAAGGACTGATGAGGTTTGTCCTTCTCTTGGTGGTCTTCTTTTTCTTCTTCCTTTGCTCCATTTTCTTCTTATTCTTTGATTGCAACTAGATAGGCCTTTTGGGACCTCTTTCTTGCATGGAAGAACTTCTCAGTGTGTCCGGTCCTTTTGCAGAAGTCACACAAGAGCTGATCCTTCTTGCCTTTGTACCTGTTGCCAACATATAACGCATGCTCATCTCTAGAGGTACTTAGTTCTTCCTTAGTTTTTAGTTCCTTTTCCTCTTCTAACAGTGATGCCCGAATATCAACAAGTTCAGGATTTGGCATGTTGATTAAAGTTGTTGATACATTATTATATTTAGGAGGCAAACTCTTAAGTAGAATACCGATGCAAACATCTTCTTCCATTTTAATGTTGATTCCTGCAAGTTGGGTTAGAATTCCTTCCATGTAATTTATGTGTGTGGCAAATGATGTGTTAGACTTCATTTCAAGCCTGAAAAACTCAATCAGGAGACCATACTTTGATGATTTAGACTGTGCACCGAACAAGGTGTCAAGTCTCTTCCATGTATCCTGTGAGGTCTCACAGCTATCCACATGGTGGATACAGCTGTCATCTAGCTCCAGTTTGATAATGGCCTGGGCCTTATCATCATTCTTTTGCCAAGTTACAGCAAGATCTGCATCACGAGACTTCTTTTCTTTTTCAGTGGTAATGGCCTAGAGGCCCTTCTTCATCAGGATGAGTTTGATGCGGGTCTGCTAGGTGTGAAAACCGACTCCTTTGAACCAAGCAGTTGGAGAGTCTTTGCCCATGTTAGAATTACGGGAACACTAGCAAATCAACTTCAAAATTTTGAGATTTATTAATGGAAGATCAGATTACAATGTGTCAAGAGACACAAGTAATGATAGTGTGAAAACACACTATGCGGAGACTATGTCTGTGTTGATGTTGAGCTTGAATCTTCTTTGTTCGGGGTTGTCAATCCTTCTTCAATCTTTCCAGGTTCTTCCCCTCCTTGATTTGATGCTGGGAAAATAGATCATAGTGGCAATGTGTTGCTCCAGGTGGCAGGAGAGAGAAAATAATGAGACTTTTTAGCTTGAGTAGAAAATTGGCTATGGTGGATTTTAGGGTTTCATGACAGGGGCCTGGTTTTTTGCTGATTGCAGGAGCTATGGTTGATCATTTTCAAAAAATTTTTAATGAAAATGTAGCCCTTTTCAAGGCCTATCAAAGCCCTATGATCCTCATCCAGATCGCGGCTTGTAGCAATGGCCGCAGCAGCTCTAACATTAGCAGGCCCAATTCTGACAGCAACAACGAATTTTAGCAATGCCGTTGCATACAGTGGCCAATGTTGAGCTGTGTTGTGCCATGATGATTTGCCTGAAGTTGGGAACAACTTTGTAGAAGGCAGCGTGGAGAGTTATGCCCTCTATTGCAAGATCCAACTCCTCAAAGTTGGTAGGGTCTATCTCACTATGGTAGACACACAGGGTAGCAACTGTGTAGACTCACAATGCTGAGCTTGAAATGGCCTAATGTTGAGCTGTGAGGTGATAGAGAGGAGTTCTAGGAGCAGGGCTATAGTTCTTTAGAAGAAAGCTTGTCAAGATCTTGTCTGGTTGAAGAGATCTAAGAGCTTGAAGCAGGATGGGTGCACGGTGGCTATGGCTGCCACAAGGTCAAATGGAGAAGGAGTAGAAGATGAGCTCCTAGACTTAACCAGAGCTAGACTGAGCTCAAGCTGAGCTAGATGAGAGTATAATGGAGCTGGAGGAGTAGTGCCATGCCCGATTGGGCTCTGATACCATGTCAGAGATGCGGGATCTATAGCATGGCAAAGGCGGAAGCTATGGAGGATGGAAGATAAAGACACAACTCATGTTGACATGACAATGTAGACAACTATTACACAAATGAATTAGGTTTCAAGATTGAGACTTGAACTCATAAACACAATCTTGTGTATGGACAACAATGACACAAACATTTGACAGAAAGAGATAAGTACTATTGCATTATCATCATATGAAAGTGATAGTTCAAGTACATCATTATATAGAGTTTTTTGGTAGCACTTAACATCCACTGTGCATATGGAATTTTGTCTCTCTTCCTAAAATGGACTGCATCTTCCTAGCCTAGTTGTCCTATACAAAGGGATTAAAGTAGGTGTGATTGCAAATATCTCAACATTAGTGAGATTGAAAGCCCACTTTCCTTGATACCTTGCATATATGCATAGGCATTCCCATAATGATCAAAAGGCCATTCCAAAGTTATGTATGAATGTCAATGTGAATATTGATTCTCAACAACTGGATGTTCAATATTTTCGTACCCTTTGTCTGCCTTGCAAATATCTTGTTTTGCTAGGTAGGATGTGCTCCCTTCAATTCTTCCAGAATCCTCCAAAATCTTTTGTTGATGAATCCTTATCCATGGATTTTTTTGGTAATCATAAAGCCTTTAAGAGGGATCATCTTTACTGAACCTTTGGATGTAGCTTTTATGCTTCGGAATGATATATCTCTCTTTTGTAGGTTCCATTCATATGGTTGTTTTGTGTTTGTGCTATGTTAATTTCTATATGATGAGTTCGTGGTGGTTGAATATTGGATTTGTTTGAGAGCTCTCTTTTCAACTATTGGTAGTGATAGTGATGGTGGATGGAAATCTTAAGATGCAAAGCTAAAGAACCTCTTATATCCTTTATGAATTTGTTATGATTTGCAGTTGATTATAAGATGTGTTAATGGATAAATGTGTTTTTCTTTTTGTTTTATCCTTTCTTAGATACTGGTGATAAGTTGGGGTCGTAGTTGGGTGGATTATTGAAGATACGAAAGATGATTGAGTTGAGCTCTTAATGAACTTATATTCCCTTTTTCTTAGGTCACGAGGACTCTCCCTTATTAAGTGTGAGGTTATGTTGAATGCTGAGAAATGACTAGATTTTTTGGCTTTTTTTGTTGTTTTTGAGGCCTGAATGGTTGGCTTTCGATCGATTTTGAGTGATGATTAGTTGCTTTGGAAGTTTTTGAGAATATTTTGGATGAGATTGAAGCTCATGATGATTTTCACTAGAAATATGAGGTTATGTGATGGTCTAATAGGTTCTATTGAGGTTCTGATAGCTTCTGTTTAGCTTCTGTTTTGTCCTGATTTTCTTTTATATGAAGCATGGATTAATGATTGATGGAAGTTGAGAATATTTGAAAGATCATTGAATGATTTTTGATAGTTTGGAATGGTTTCAGTATGAGTTATGTGGTTCTGATGTTTTCTCTTGACCTTCTGTAACGTTCTATTGAGTTCTGTATAGCTTATGCTGCTCTGTTCCTGTTCTGTTCTATTCTATATGCTTCTGTAAGTGTTCTATGGAATGTATATGTGACTTTGGAAAATTTTTCTAGCCTTAGAAAGAGGTAAATGTAAGTTCAAAATAGCTCAAGGAAGTGGAAGAAGTAGCTGCTGAAGACTCAAGAGAAGACTAGATTGAAGTGATAGTGATGAGCTATGAAGAGTCATTGGAGTGAAGTGACAGTGATGAGCTATGAAGAGTCAGTGTAGTGGCTTTGGTGACCTTTCATATCTAACACACCTTTTGGAAGGGGTATCCAAGACTAAATAAGGATTATTATGAGTGATTATTGAGTATTGTAATGAGGAGATGATGTATTATCTATTGAGAGAGAAAGAGAGAGTTAGAAATAGCCAACTCTATGCCAAACAATGTATCTATCTAGGAGAGACTTTGAGAGAAAACTATGAAGACAATGAAGATAAATCATATGTGATATTTTTCCATTCAAAGTGGTGTTTCTTTTGTTTTCTCTTTGATTGGTTGATGATTTCTATGAAGAATATGAAGAGAATGATCAATTTTATTGAAGTTAAAGGTGTGGGAGATTATTTCTATGATGTTGCATGAAGATTTCTTGCTAGTGGTGTTGTTTTCTTTGTTGTGATCACATGAAAAATGAAAGCGATGGTTGTTGATGTTACAAGATAGATTTTCTTGCAGTAGAAACCATTTTTCCTTGGTGTCTCATCTATTCCTCTTGCTATGACGAAGTCCAAAAAACCAAAGAAGAGCTGACAAAAGCTAATGCACAGCTAGCTTCTAATCATGAGCGCTTTTTTTATCTTTGAACCCAAATGGAGCAACAAACTAAGATAATTTATGCTCAAAAAATCAATATTTTTAGTTTGCACAATCAGTTGGCTAACACTAAAACCCAAGTGGTTAATGTGACTAAGGAAAGAGATTGATTACTGAAGGAATCTCAAGAGATTCAGGCTTTAAATACCACCCTAGAACAGAGTAGAATCCAAATTCAGCAACTTAACGAGCAACTGTTCTATTCACGTTCTTTTACATAGAGTCCAGAGCAACTAGTTTCTTCTTTGATCCTGCAGACTTAGTAGTTCTCCAACGATAGGCCACGTTATGTCCTTGTTCCAAGACAAAGTGGAAAGGGTGCAATCCAAGATGGACTTATTATGGTCCTCATTTGAGCAATTTCATGACTATATTCCTTGTGATCATTCCTTTTTTGTCCACTATCAGCAACAGAAGTTGGCCTTTTATATTAAACTCTCAATGATGGATCTACCTCTTCTAGAGGATGGTTGGAGGGGAGCTTGGTTTTTATGATTTTCTGATAGAAGTAGTCCGCATGGTCTTTGAAGACTCTGTGGCTTCGGATATAATGTTGATGTCTTATATAATATTGATATCTTTGCATCCAAATGGAGCAACATACCAAGACCATTGATGCTCAGAAAATGGATATTTCTAGGTTGCACAATCAATTGGCTGACAATAAAACCCAAGTGGTTAATGTGACTGAGGAAAGAGATAGATTGTTGAAGGAATCTCAAGAGCTTCAAGCTTTGCTAGCCACCCACACAGAGGAGATTAAGATAGCAAATACCACCCTATAATAGAGTAGAATCCAAATTCAGCAACTTAACGAGTAACTCGTCTAGTCACGTTCTTTTACACAGAGTCCTAGGCAACCATTTTCTTCTTTGACCCCTACAAACTTGGCAATTTTCCAACAACATGCCACATTATGTCCTTTGTTCCACGCTGAAGTGGAAAGGTTGCAGTCAAGGATGGACTTATTATGGTGTTTATTTGAGCAATTTGAAGAGTATATTCCTCTCGGCCATTCCTTTTTTGTCCATTATCAATTGTAGAAGTTGGCCTTTTATATTAAACTCTCAACAATGGATCTACTCTTCCCAAAGGATGGTTGGAGTGGAGTGTGGTCTTTTGCTTTGCTGATAGAAGTAGTCCGCATGGTCTTTAAAGACTCTGTGACTTCAGATACAATGCTGATGCCTTATATGTATTTACGAGGTGATCTGTTAATTTCCGATGATGAAGATCTAGCTTGGTATGTAGGGGATGTGGTCTTACAGGCTTCTCTGTGTGTCAACCATCTGGAGTTGAGGATTGATGAAATGTTCCAGTGCTATTCTTCTAAAGTGGCTGCTTGCCCTGACACTTTATGGCATACAATGATTGATTATGTAGTCCTGAACCAATGACAGAATAAGGCCTCTACTCATGTGCAGAATGCTAACCAACTTAGGGTGGATCTTTTAGCTTATCTTTCCAATAACCATCGATTTGATTCATCTTTCTTTAATGCTTACCATCATTGATCTACTATAGGTCCCTCTGTTCCTAGCTTATCCTATTATCAACAAATGGCCCATCGATATGATGCTTATTTTTTCCTTTATCAATCAAACTCAGCAGCCATTTGACCTCTCCTTTTCCAACCTCAGGGTGCCTCTCAAATTCCGATCTTTACCTATTGTTATTTCATTGAAGATCGAGTATTTTCCCCTTCTTCACCTTGCCCTTCCCCATCTATTCATATTTCTTCAACCTTTCCTCCTTATTAGTTAACACCTTTTTTAACCCATTCGCCTAAATTCTGAGCTAATCCTTCTTTAGCTTATTTCTCATTTTATGATTTTTCCTATCCATCTCTTCATCCTCTTTTACATGTTCCTCTTCCATCTCCTACTACTTCAATTTCTCAGCCCCCTCAGTTGGTTAGTGGGTATGAAGGGTTTGATGAGCAGATTCCAAGAAGAAGAGGATGGAGCTCAACTAATTCTCTTACGGGACCATAGATTAATTGGCCACTAATTCCAGGGAAGTGGACAATTGCTAGTCAAGTATACCAAAATTATCTTCATTTTTCCCAACAACATTCACAATCTCCAGATCCTTTAGTGAGATTAACAGTCCACTTTGCTTGGTACCTCACATATATGCATAGGCATTCTTTCCATAATGATCAAAAGGCCATTCCAAAGTTATGTATGAATGCCAATGTGAACACTGATTCCCAACAATTGGATGTTCTATATTTTCATGCCCTTTGTCTACCTAGTAGATACCTTGTTTTGCTAGAAAGGATATGCTACCTTCAATTCTTCAAGAATACTCCAAAATATTTTGTAGATGAATCCTTATCCATGGATCATTTTCATAATCATCAAGCCTTCAAAAGAAATCATCTTCATTGAAACCTCTAAATGTATTTTTAATGCTTCTTAATGATATATCTCTCTTTTGGAGGTGCCGTTCAGATGGTTGTTTTGTGTTTGTGTTTGTGTTAATGTTTATATGATGAGTTCATGGTGGTTGAATATTGGATTTATTCAAGAGCTCTTTTTTGACTATTGGCAGTGATGGTGATGGTGGATGGAAATCTTAAGATACAAAGCTGAAGAACCTCTTATATCCTTTATGAATTTGTTATAGTCTTTTGTTGTTTATTAGATATGTTAATGGATAAAGGTGTCTTTCTTTTCATTGTATCCTTTCTTAGACACAGGTGATAAGTTGGGCTCGTGGTTGGGTGGATTATTGAAGATACTAAAGAAGATCAAGTTGAGCTCTTTAATGAACTTGTATTCCCTTTTTCTTAGGTCTCAAGGACACTCCCTTATTAAGTGTGGGGATATATTGAATGCTAAAATGACTAGAGTTTTTGGTTGATTTGTGTTGTTTTTGAGGCCTGAATGGTTGACTTTTGATGGATTATGAGTGATGATTAGTTATTTTGGAAGTGTTTGAAAATATTTTGGATGATATTGATTATGTTTTGGAAGTTCATTATGATTTTTAGTAAAAATATGGGGCTCTGTGATGTTTTGATAGGTTTTGTTGAGGTTCTGATCGATAGCTTCTATTTTGTCTTGATTTTCTTCTGTATGATGCATGGATTAATGATTGATGGAAGTTGAGAATATTTAAAATCTCATTGAGTTATTTTTTATAGTTTGGAATGGTTTTAGTATGAGTTATGTTGTTTTGATGTTTTCTGTTCACCTTCTATAACCTTCTCTTGAGATTCTATAGAGCCTATGTCCCTACTCTGTTCCTCTTCTGTTCTATTATGTATCCTTCTGTAAGTGTTCTATGGAATGCATGTGTGACTTTGGAAAATTTTTCTAACCTTGAAAAAAGGTGAATGTAAGTTAAAAAAAGATCAAGGAAGTGGAAGAAGCAATTGCTGAAGACTCAAGAGAAGACTAGAGTGAAGTGACAGTGATGAGCTATGAAGAGTCATTGTAGTGGCTCTGGTGACCTTTCATATTAGACACACCTTTTGGAAGGGGTATCCATGACCAAAGAAGGACTATTATGAGTGATTTTTGAGTATTCTATGTTAGAAGACAGGCATAGAAACCCACTATAAGCAAGGGAGTATAAGGGTAGATGAGTGTGAATAGCCCTAGGGGCAGGGGAAACCCTAACCCTAGCTGGCAAGGGCTATATAAACAGCCTATGGGTCACTATCATGTGTGAGAGAGTGTATCCAAGTTGTACTCTAAGCAACTTAGTAAGCAAGATTTCATTCTTGTACTTGTTAAAAGAGGAGAGAGAGACAGGGAAAAAACACCATATCCATGAGCCTTCAGGCTCTCAAGCTCATTTCTTCATGTTCCACACACTAAACTGAAAAGCACACACTCTACAAGATAAAGTGACCTAGTGTAAATGTAGACTAGAAGGATTAACTCTAGTCAGGTCACTAACTGACTACTAACCCGACTTATTTAATGTAGTCACATGTAGACAGCTGTACACACTAGCTGTCATAGATGTTAGTCATAGATGAAGACACACTGACGGTGAGCTTGATTTCTAACACTCCCCCTGAAGCTCAAAAATAAAATTCAAATCATCTGCATCACTCCAAGTAGCCGTCTAAAGTGAATGAACTTATCTTTACCAAGTGATTTGGTAAAGATGTCTGCTACTTGGTCTTCAGTCTTCACATGCTCCAAGTCAATCTGATCTGCTAAAACCATTTCCCTGATGAAATGGTAGTGAACCTCAATGTGTTTTGATCTTGCATGATAAACAGGATTGCTTGATAACATAACACTGCTCAAATTGTCACAGTACAGCTTGACTTTGTTGTCCAAGTGTACTCCCAAGTCATTCAACAACTTCTGTAACCACTTAGCTTCACAGACCGCAAAGGCTGCACCACAATACTCTGCTTCCGTACTAGATAATGCAGCTATAGGCTGTTTCTTACTCTGCCAACTGATCATGCTACTACCCAATCCAAATGCATAGCCGTTGGTTGACCTCCTGTCATACGTGCAACCAGCCTAGTCAACATCAATGTACCCCATCAAGTCAAAGGGTTTCCCATATGTATAAAATAGCCCATGATCTGTGGTACTCTTTACATATCTTAGAATTCTTCTGACTGCATCCAAGTGTGGTTTGCGAGGCTTCTACATGAACTGACTGATCAGCCCCACAGCATAACTCAAGTCAGGTCTAGTGATCGTGAGATAGATCAAGTTGCCTACCATCTGTCTGTACATAGTAACATTCTCAATCTCTGTCCCAACATCAATCTGCAGCTTGACATTCTGCTCCAAAGGCGTATCGATAGGCTTGCAATCAGCCATACCATATTTCTATAACATGTCATGAGCATACTGTTTCTGTAGCAGCCATATGCCTTGAGGTGTAGAGACAACCTCAATCCCCAAAAAGTATTTCAGCTCTTCAAGGTCCTTGACGTTAAATTCATCCTGTAAACATGTCTTTATTTCAGCAATCCCATTTTCATCATCTCCTGTAATGATTAAGTCATCAACATAGACAACTAGGAAAACATAGCCATTATCTGTCTTTTTCACAAACAGACTATGATCAGCATCTCCCAATCGGAAACCATGTTGCTGTAAATAACTGCTGATGCGAGCATTCCATGCTCTGGGTGCTGTTTCAGCAAATATAATGTCTTTTTCAACCGACATACATGTGCTGGAAATTCTGGATGTACATAGCCTTTAGGCTGTTCCATGTAAACCTCTTCCTGTAATTCTCCATTGAGAAATGCATTCTTTACATCCATCTGCCATAGTTTCCACCCTCTAGCTGCTGCCAAAGCAATCACAGTTCTAACTATAGCCATCTTTGCTACAGGGCTGAAAGTCTCCTCATAATCAAGACCATACTGCTGCGCATACCCTTTTGCAACCAGCCTGGCCTTATATCTTTCCAATGATCCACCTGATTTACATTTTACCTTATACACCCACTTGCATCCAATAGTTGTTTTGCCCTCAGACAACTGTACCAAATCCCATGTACCATTTTCAACCAAAGCTGAATATTCCTCATCCATAGCAGCACGCCAATTCTCATCTGCAACTGCCTCATCAAACTTACTTGGTTCTCTAAAACCTCTTACTTTCGTCATATAAGCATAATGACAGGCTGAATATCCAGTGTAAGTATACATGTCAACAGGTCATCTGACCCTCTCTAATCTCCTGAGCTGTGGCTCATTGTGAGCTTGCCTCTCATGAGGCGGCACATAACGGCTCTGCCTAACACCTGGCGTCATAACAGACAGAATCCCTAATTCACTGTCTAAGCTGTCACTGCTAGATGAATCATAACCTGCAGTGAGTGGACATGTTACATCTTCAAAAATCTTTTCTTTTCCCTTATCTGTTCTCCCCCTCACTGACATATCCATGTCAGTGGATACAATAGTGCGACTCCGTAACCGTCCTGTCCAAGGACTCACTGTAGATGATACATCACCTGTCTGACCACTCATGGAAGTACTCTCTGCAGGAGTATTTTCAGCATGACTCATACTGGGTGAGCCATTAGTAGGCACTGCCACAAGATTCCCATACCAGGATGCTAACTCATCAAATACCACATCTCTGCTTATGAGTATCTCATGCGTAGAAGGTACATAACACTTATAAGCTTTCCGTTCCTGTGCATATCCTATAAACACACTTTTCACTGCCTTAGGATCCAATTTCTTCCTCTTCTCATCTGGTATCCGGTATATGCACATATGCAATGCTGCCAAATACCTTCAAGTGTGAAATATCAGGTTTATGACCATATAGTTGTTCATACGGAGTGACATCATGAATCCCTGCTGTAGGGGTTTGATTCAGCACATAGACAACAGTCACCACTGCTTCAGCCCAATAACCATTTGGCAGACATTTTTCATTCAGCATAGCTCTAGCTGACTCCATCAAAACCCTGTTTTTCCTCTCTGCAACACCGTTTTGCTGCGGTGTATAACTGCATGTGTGCTATCTTCTGATCCCATGTTTAGCTAGATACCTGTCAAAGTAGTTTGAGACATGTTCACCTCCTCCATCTGATCTCAAGCATGATATGTAATAGCCCAATTCATCTTTAGCATGTTTCTTGAAGTCTTTGAATGCATCAAACACATCATCCTTATGCTTCAAAATATAAAGTCAAGTGTACCTCTGTTGAAATCATCAATAAAGGAGACATAATACCGTGCACCACCAAAAGAAGCATTATGTGAAGGACCCCAGATATCAGAATGCACCAACTGTAAAGGTCTAGTGTTGTTTTTGACATATCTCATGAAAGGAAACCGTGCTTGCTTCCCAAACTGACATGCAAGGCATACATGAGCAAAATTATTATACTTGAATTTAGGTAATCCAAGTACTACTTCTTTCTATTGCATAGATTTCAGCTTTTGTACATTGACATGTCCAATCCGCTTGTGCCAAATCTCTACATCCCGAATGGCACTCTCATCATGAGCAAAAATGGCTGCCTTGAGTCCCGGAATGGTCGCATCCAATGTAAACATCCTGCCATCCCTTTTGCCCTTGGCAATTAACTTGCAGCCATTTCCATACTCCTCAATGAAACACCCATCTTTGTTGAACCTCACTTGCAAATTTTGTTGTGCCATTTGACCCACAGACAACAGATTCTTTGTTATGGTTGGTACATGTAATACATCATGCAGGCCTTTCTTCTTGCCATCAAGCATCATAAGAGGAACAATCCCTTTATGCTTTATGTCATGTTGGGTGTCATCCCCAGTACATACATGACCATGTGTACCTGCAACCATCTCATCAAACCACTCTCTATGCGGGGTCATGTGGTTTGATGCTCCAGAGTCAATGTACCATCTGTCATCTCTATCATGTCTCGATGCATTTTTAGATACATGCTGCATGGCAAAGAGTCTATCAACTGGCTCATCATGAGCACCACTGGAAGATGCATAGTGCCCATGCTATCTGCCCTTTGCCTTCATATCTCCCTGCTTCTTGTAACAATCCTTTGCAATATGCCCATACCGGCCACAATAATGGCAGTCCTTGTCCCTGTTGGACTGATCAGATGACTGCCATGAACCAAATCCACCACCTCTACCTCGGGGTGATCTCCTCCTGCCTCTAAACCCACCAGATCCACGCTGGCCTTGTGTATTTGCACCATGCCAATTACTCTGCTGATGCTGCTGTCCATAAGTATTACGAGTGTCACCATGACCTCGAAATGAACCACGACCTCTAGATCCTCTGCCACGCTGGCTAGAGTATAACACAGTGTCTCTACTCTGAGATGCACTAGAACCTGTATTCAAACCAAGTTTGACATCCTCATGCAGCAACAAAGCAACTAGCTCTTCCCAGCTAGGGGGCTCTTCTCTGATAGAAATGAAAGTGTCAAAAGCTTTGTACTCTTTGCCTAAGCCATTCAAGGCAACAACAATCATATCATCTTCTGATACACTTGAGCCAATAGTAGCAAGTTGATCAGCTATGGTCTTAATCTCTGTGGTATATGTCTGGATGCTCTTGCCATTTCTAGACATGTTGTTGAACTACTGTTTCAGCTGGATCTTTCTTGCATGTGTCATGGTTCCATAATTTTTCATCAGTATGTCCCAAGCATCCTTCGGAGTCTCACATCTAGTGATTTGAATTACCATAGCATCAGATATACATAAGGAAAACCAATGCAGCACCTTGCATGCTCTTTCATTCCATAGCCTGTAGGCTCTTTTCTGTTCATTTGTTGGATTGTGTGCAGCCAACTCAGGAGCAACTTCATCTCCTGTACATAAATCCCAATAACCTCTGCCAACCAGAAAGTTTTTCATTCTAAATTTCCATAATGCAAAGTTCTTATTATCCAACTTCTCTCCAACTATCTGAGTGATATTGTCAGTCCCATGTGCATTAGCCATGATGCAATAGACTATCTATCAAGTGCCTGACTCCCTGCAGTCCAATAAGTATGACTGACTAAGTTCAGTCCGTAACAGTTTATGACAGTTTTCTGCACTAAATTGTAGAAAAAAACTAGGGTATTTCAGCCCACTGACACCCCAAAACAACCCACAAACCAAATGCACCAGCATTTGATGAAGTGCAGCCTAACAACTGAGAGCAGGAAACAGGCGCAGTTCACACAGATCTGTCCTCTGCTCTAGCAGCTCTGTTTGCTAAGTTTGATGCTGATGGAGCACACACTAGTGCTCAATACACCCTTCACAAGGCTCTGAACAAGCCACAACCTGCAGCTTGACCCATAGAGTAGGTAATCACTCAGTGCATACCTTCAGCTTACAATGGCATTCAGCCTGTTTGAGAAAATGACACAAGTCTTCAATTGTAGATCATCTTCACTCCCTCTTGCTCCAAGAGGTCCACCAAGTAAGGCTCTGATACCATGTTAAAAGAGGAGAGAGAGACAAGGAAAAAACACCATATCCATGAGCCTTCAGGCTCTCAAGCTCATTTCTTCATGTTCCACACACTAAACTGAAAAGCACACACTCTACAAGATAAAGTGACCTAGTGTAAAGACTAGAAGGACTAACTCTAGTCAGGTCACTAATTGACTACTAACCCGACTTATTTAATGTAGTCACATGTAGACAGCTGTACACACTAGTTGTCATAGATGTCGGTCAAAGATGAAGACACACTGACGGTGAGCTTGATTTCTAACAGTACTTTGAGCTCTCTTCTCCCTCTTGTGCACACATTCCAATGTTGCAAACTCTGATTATCAACATGGTATCAGAGCCATCTCTAATCTCCTCAGCTTCCCTCAGCATCAGCTATCACTAAGTGCACATGAGCTATCATTTCCTTCATCTTATCCTTCTTTCCTCCATAGATGCCTGCGACCTACCTCCATTGGAGGACTTGGGGAGGACAAAGGAGAGCATATCAACTTGTGCTTTCTTCTGGAGATTTCTTCCCACATCAGGGCGCAGCTCGTCGTCAGGTCTATCCCTGACATTGTCCACGTGTGAGGCCAGCATTGCGAAAATCCCAGAAATGGTGCAGTTTTCTAACAGCGCAGAATTTGGGCTGCTGTACATGCAGCAAGCGGCGCAATCCGTATAGCTATCTTGGGGCTTTGATAGCCCCCCCAAGTGGGCTATCCTTAGCTAAAAGGGTTCCTAGAAATTCCTCTCACAAAGAGAGATCTCTGCCAAACCCTAACTGTGTTTTTTTGGGTAGCCATAGCCAACAAGCTCCAAGCTTGACATTTTGTCTCTGAAGCCTATTCCAGATTCTAAAGCTCTTGGGCATGCTCAATGGACATCACCAAGCATCGGGAAGCCGACTTCCAACCGGATTCCATTCAAGCACTTCACTAAGCTTGACAATAGTGTTTTTTTAACACTAATCATAAATCATCAAGTTAATTGCTTGCTGGGCATTCACTAAAACCCAGTGAGTTGTTTATTCCTCTTCATATATTGTTGTAAGGTTATTTGTAAAATTAACACATAGACCATCATGCACTAGAAGTGTATTGCATACCGTGAGTGACTTTATCTCAAGTACATTGGTCAGTGAAATCAATAGCACTAGTGTCATCGTACTCTCCTCGGAATCATTAGCAACAAGCATTGAGATCATAGACAAACCGTGTCCAACACAAGCTTCATCCACTAAGCCATACCACAAGGAGGAGCCTGAAGTCCAGTCGAGGTTTACTTCATTAAAACCTAAAAAGACTATTAAACCTCGGAAGAAGCTTGCACATAAGAAAGGACCATCAAAGTCATACTTTGAAATATTACACTTATATGATTTTCAGCCTTTCTCTTCATTGCAACTTTGACTTCACATTGTCTAATTTGCTTCCGCATTCAGGGAAAAGTTTGTAAGGGACTAGACACTGCCCTTGTCCTAACAAGTGGTAAGACCTTCCCAATGACCACAACATATACTGATGTCCGTCCTCAAATTCGAAAGTTTGATGGTAAGGATTTCCACCCATGGCAGGTACTTATAAAATACAAAATGATGGAGAGAGGGTATTGGCCTCTCATTCAAGGCAGTAGAGCTGTAAACTCTGCAAATATGATTGATATAGAGGATGACCAACATGCTCAAGCAATCATAATGCTACACTTAGATGAATCCCTGATTCATCATGTTGATCAACTAAACACTACTAAAGAAAAATGGGATGAGCTTGAAAAGCTCTATGGAGCCACTGGCAAAAATACTAAAATCTTCTTTAAAATTGAATTTTTTATCTTGGAATATCGTTCAAGAGAAGATTTGGGAAAATTCATTTCTCATATGAAGGGACTTATGGCACAGCTTGCTTCTGTACAAGCTCCAATACATGAAGAAGATGCTATTGCTATTCTCCTAAAAGCTGTAAAACAGGTTGTTTCCTACTCTTATAACCACTCTCACCAACATTCCAGATCCTACTTTGGCAAGTACCATTCAATCCTATTTGGATGAAGAAAAGAGGAACCACAAAGAAAGCAGTAACAGTCAGGCAACTTCAAATTCCCGTGAACAAGTATTGGTTCATACAGTTCTCACTAGATGTTCTTTCTGTAAGAAAAAAGGAAATCTTGTAAACAACTGCTAGAAGAAGTATCCCGAGAAGATGAAATGTAACAAATGCAAGAAGACAGGGCATATCACTAGTAAATGCCCCAACACTCTTGAAATACCCAAAGAATTGGTGGCCAACTATGTCTCCAATTCATCTGAAGATCGACTGTTTTGACTATTTAAATCATCTACCTAAAACAACCTTGTAAGCCTGATTTATAAAGGAATCCCAAAAAGGGGGAAAATCTCTTACATGCCTTGTAATCCAATGCCACCCTAGCATTGAGGGGGTGTTGAGATGACAAGCTCAACACATGCGGACATTGATGATGGACCGCCTGGTTAGATGGGTCCACATGTCTACACTTAGCACGTTAGTGGTCATTATGACTCTCACATGGCCACTGACTCATTACTTATTATATTCAGGTTGTTACACCTATTTACAGCTGGCATAGTTATAGCGCCAGTCGACTAGTGTAGTCGGTTATGCATTGTTTGACTTAGTAGGCCACTTTCCTTTATGTTGTATCTTATCTATACTTTGTGTACATTGAAAAGAGTGTGGAAGAAGAAGAAGAAACTAGTAAGAAAACGTTTTGGCCTCCATCTCTCTTCTTGTCTCTTGAGTGAGCCTCTCCTTGTGCATTCTGTGTGTGTTCAGCGCAGCATCTTGAGCAAGTCCCCCCACCACACGATTCTTGACATGGTATCAGAGCCGCGCCACTGAGAGAGGCTGAAGAGAAGGAGAAGAAGCAAGGTTCGAGCAAGCAAGCCACAGGTAAGAAGCTCTCCCATTCTTCCACTCTCTCTTGGATAGTGCTTGTGGAGGCACCGGAAGCAGGGTCGAGCAAAAATCTCAAATTGCAGTGAGATTTGATGTGCGCGAAAAGCACTGTGTATTCTGCAGATAAATCCTTTAGGGCTAATCCACAGTTATTTTGGGCATCTGAGGCTGTTTCAGGCCCCGTTTTAGAGCCGTAAGGTTGCTGACAGCAGTTTCAGGATATACTGTGTCTTCGACTGTATTGACCGAAAGTGGGTGCACAGGTTACAGATTTCAGATCTGTAAGTTCAAAGGTGTTTATTAGCGAGTAAACACAAGTTTTATTTGCAAACTGGTTATAGATTGCATGTATTGTTGAGCAGACAGTGAAAAAGGCTGTTTGGTGTATTGCTGTGCACTACAAGTCGAGGGTTGTAGAAAATTTACTTGTGCTGTTGGTATTAATTTTGTGATAATGGTAGAGAACTGTGGAAGCCCCATCATTGAGAAGCTCGACAAGAATAACTACCCTTCATGGGAGTTCCGTATCACGAACTTCCTTATTGGAAAAGGCCTCTATGAGTTTGTTTTAGGTGAAGAAAAGGAGCCAGAGGTGAGTGATCCTCCAACTGCAGAAGAGACAAAGGCACGGAAGGAATGGAATGCAAAAGATAAAAAGGTCATGTATTGGTTGTCTGCAGTAATTGACAATAATATACTGGGACATATTAGAAATGCAGAGAATTCATATGTAGCTTGGACCATACTTGAAAGTATGTTTTCTGTAAATACAAAGGCACGAAAGATTCAACTCAAGCAAGAGTTGAATACATAGAAGAAAGGGAAGATGTCTATCAATATGCACTGAAGGTAAGGAACATTGCAGATGCATTGGCAGCGATTGATGCAATGCCTGATGATGATAATTTGGTGTCGTCTACCTTGGGTGGACTTAACAATGAAAAGGCTTGGAAGTCTTTTGTAACTTCCGTATATGTCAAAAAGCCATTTCCAGCTTTCAATGAGTTGGTCTCCCTTATGATCACTGAAGAGATCAACATGCAGAGTGAGACATCTAAAAGAAGTGGTGAACAGGTCCAGGCTTTCTACTCCAGTTCACGAAGGGGACGTAGTAGGTTCTCCTCAAGAGGTCGTGGTACAGGACATGGTAATGACAACCAACAAAACAAATTGAATCAGCAATTTGGATATATGCAGGTTTCAGGAGGTCGTGGTAACTCTAGAGGCAGGGGGAGCTTTAGAGGAAGAGGTGGATGGTAGAACAGAGGTTCTAACAACTCTGGTATTGTATGTCACTACTGTGGCAAAACAGATCATATTGCAGCCCAATGTTATGCTAAGAAAGATGATATTCGCAGTGGTAAGTTGCAGCAAGGAAACTATGCATCGTCTTCACGACAGAATGAAGACAAAAATGAACATTTGTTTGTTATGCAGCATATGCTGAATGCTGTTACAAGAAAGGGAACACATGATGATGTTTGGTATGTTGATTCAAGTGCATCCAATCATATGACCAACCATGCAGAATGGTTTGGAGAGATGCAGGATTTGCAAAATGCAGGTTATGTGCAGACGGGTGATGACTCATGCCACCCAATTTCACATGTTGGAAAAGTTCCCTTGTCCTTGCATGATGGTAAGACAAAGAGTCTTTCAGATGTATTACATGTGCCATCTATTACAAAGAACTTGGTGTCAATCGGTCAGATGATAGAGTAAGGGCTGCAAGTCAGATTTAATGCAAAGGGTTGCTTTGTAGAAGACTTCAATGACAAGTGCAGGTTAGTTGCAAAGGGAAGTAGAGTTGGACATATGTTTACTCTGGATGCAGGAATTCCTACTATGAATGCTGCTATGTATGCTAAAGAAAAAGGTGTTGTTGCAGACATTGAAATTTGGCACAAATGCATTGGACATGCAAATGTACAAAGACTGAAATTAATGCAGTCCAAAGGGTTGGTCACAGGTTTGCCTACATTTAGAGTTGCAGAATTTCATAAGGTATGCGAAGCATGTCAGTTTGGTAAGCAAGCAAGACAACCCTTTTCACATGACAGAGATGTAAGCAGAAATATCCTTGATGTTGTGCATATAGACATTTGGGGGCCTACACAAAATGTATCTCTTGGAGGCAGTTCATACTTTGTCACATTCATTGATGATTGTTCTAGAAAGCTGTGGGAATATTTTATGAAGGAAAAGAGTGAAGCGTTTAAGCACTTTAGAACTTTCAAGGCTGCAATTGAAAGAGAAACAGGCTTGAAAGTAAAGTGCTTGAGGTCAGATGGAGGGGGAGAGTACCTCTCGAATGAGTTCAGTGATTTTCTGAGGTCTCATGGGATAAAGAGATAGTTCACATGCAGGTATGCCCCACAGCAAAATGGGGTTGCAGAAAGGAAAAACAAGCATATTGCAGAAGTTGCACGTGCTTTGATGGCTGAAAAGAATATGCCTAAGCATTTTTTGTCTGAGGCTATTCATACTGCTGCTTATATTATGAACAGAACTCCCACAGCTGCAGTTCATGGTATGACTCCTGAAGAATGCTTTATTGGCAAGAAGCCTGATGTATCGCACTTGAAAGTGTTTAGCTCCATTGCGTATGTTCATGTGCTAGATGAGTTGCGGAAGAAGCTGGATCCAAAGGCTGAAAAGTGTGTCTTTATTGGATACTCTTTAGAGCAGAAAGGGTATCACTGTTATAACCCTGTCACATGTAAGATCAGAGTGAGCAGGGATGTCATCTTTGATGAAATGAGCAGTTGGTATGCATCTAGTGGTGATGCATTGGATGATGATGATGATGATCATGACACTCATGTGTAGGCTGAAAAGCAAGAATCATGGACTCTTAGTGGACCAGAGACATCATCTGGTAGTCCTTGGTCTGGGAGACTAAGGAGTAGCTCTACATCTTCAGGTGCATCTAGTAGCACTACAGGTAAAGACAAAGAAAAGAATAAAGTGTCAAATGGCATTGATGCAGTTCTTGATGGAGACTCCAGTGGCTCAGAGAGCTTGGATGATGAGCTTGGCATTCCTTTAGTGAGGACTCCAGGTGTGCAGAGAGCACGCGTCAATGAAAAGACTCCATTGAGTGATCCAGTGGTACGCAAGTCTAACAGGGTGAGATACCCTGTTAAAAGATTTGGTTTTGAAGGTTATGCAGCTCACCATTATTCCTATATGGTGAAACTATTTGAGGATGTTGAGCCCACTTGTTTTGAGGATGCTGTTGGTCATACTCATTGGGATGCAGCAATGGATGAGGAGATGGCTGGATTAGAGGCCAATAAGACTTGGGATCTAGTATCATTGCCAAAAGGCAAGAAAGCTATTGGATGTAAGTGGGTTTATAAGATTAAGCACAATGCATATGGTTCTATTAGTAGGTACAAAGCTAGGCTGGTTGCAAAAGGCTATGCCCAGACATATGGCATAGATTATGATGAAACCTTCAGTCCAGTTGCTAGGATGGCAACTGTCAGATGTGTGATTGCTTTGGCAGCAGCTAAAGGTTGGAGGTTGCAGCAAATGGATGTGAAGAATGCCTTCTTGCATGGTGATTTGCACGAAGAAGTGTATATGGATCAGCCAACAGGTTATGAAGATTTAAAGCATCCCACATATGTGTGTAGGTTGAAGAAGGCGCTCTATGGGCTCAAGCAAGCACCTAGAGCATGGTCTGACAAGATCAGAGAGTATCTTGTCAATATTGGCTTCTATGTTTCTGATGCTGATCACTCACTTTATGTGAGAAAGGGAGATGCAGGTTTGGTCATCATAGTCATCTATGTGGATGACTTGATTATTATAGGTGATAGTGATAGTGGGATTGCTGAAGTCAAGGATTTTTTGAAGAAGAATTTTGAGATGAAGGATTTAGGTGAGCTAAGATACTTCCTTGGCATTGAGGTGATCAGATGTGATGATGGTATATGGCTCTCCCAAAGACAGTATGGCTTGGATATGTTGTCCAAGTATGGTATGACAGCATGCAAACCACTTTCAGTCCCGTTGGAGCAGAATGTAAAGTTGAGTGCTGATGTTGGGGATGAGATAGAAGACCCTACTATGTTCAAGAGGATAGTGGAGAGTTTGATCTACATGACCATTACAAGGCCAGATTTGAGCTACGTTGTTGGTCTTGTGAGTCAGTTTGTGCAAGTACCTAGAAAGCCACATTTGGATGCAATCAGACGCATATTGAGATATGTGAAGTCCACATTACATTATGGACTTTTCTATGAAGCAGGTGCAGATGTACAGGTGTTTGGATACACAAATGCAGATTGGGCTGGTAGTATGTCTCATAGAAGATCTACCAGCGGATACGTGTTCTCTCTTGGTAGTGCAGCAGTTGCTTGGAGCAGCAAAAAGCAATCTACAATTGCTTTGTCGAGTACAGAGGCTGAGTATAGAGGTGTTGTTGTTACAACATGTGAGGTAGTATGGCTGCAAAAGTTATTGGCTGATTTAGATGTGTAGGTGGAAGGTGTAGTTGTCATTTATTGTGACAACATGAGCAGTATACAGTTGGCTAGGAACCATGTGTTCTATGCGAGGACAAAACATATTGAGGTGCACTACCACTTTGTGAGAGAGAAGGTACTAGTAGGTGAGATTGACTTGGTGTATGTCAGCACACATGATCAGATATCTGACATCTTCACGAAGGCATTGGGTACAGAGAAGCTTCAAAAGTTTCGAAGCTTACTTGGAGTTGCAGAGATGCAGTTGAGCTTGAGGGCGAGTGTTGAGATGACAAGATCAACACATGCGGACATTGATGATGGACCGCCTGGTTAGATGGGTCCACACATCTACACTTAGCACGTTGGTGGTCAATTTGACTCTCACATGGCCATTGACTCATTACTTATTATATTCAGGTTGTTACACCTATTTACAACTGGCATAGTTATAGCGCTAGTCGACTAGTGTAGTCGGTTATGCATTGTTTAACTTAGTAGGCCACTTTCCTTTATGTTGTATCTTATCTATACTTTATGTACATTGAAAAGAGTGTGGAAGAAGAAGAAGAAACCAGCAAGAAAATGTTTTGGCCTCCATCTCTCTTCTTGTCTCTTGAGTGAGCCTCTCCTTGTGTATTCTGTGTGTGTTCGGCGCAGCATCTTCCCCCACCATGCGATTCTTGACAGGGGGTGTTAGAAGACATGCATAGAAACCCACTATAAGCAAGGGAGTAAAGGGCAGATGAGTGTGAATAGCCCTAGGGGCAGGGAAAACCCTAACCCTAGCTGGCAAGGGCTATATAAACAGCCTATGGGTCACTATCATGTGTGAGAGAGTGTACCCAAGTTGTACTCTAAGCAACTTAGTAAGCAAGATTTCATTATTGTACTTTGAGCTCTCTTCTCCCTCTTGTGCACACATTCCAATGCTACAAACTTTGATTCTCAACATTTTATTGAGGAGATGATGTAGTATTGATTGAGAGAGAAAGAGAGAGTCAGAAATAACCAATTCTATGCCAAACAATGTATCTATCTATGAGAGACTCTGAGAGAAAACTATGAAGACAATTAAGATGAATCATATGTGATATTTTTCCATTAAAAGTGGTATTTCTTTTGTGTTCTCTTTGATTTTTTGATGAATTCTATGAAGAATAGAAAGAGAATGATCAATTTTATTGAAGTTAAAGCCGTGGGAGATTGTTTCTATGATGCTGCATGAAGATTTCTTACTAGTGGTGTTGTTTTCCTTATTGTGATCATATAAAAAGATGAAAGAGATGGTTGTTGATGTTACAAGATAGACTTTATTACAGGAGAAACCCTTTTTCCTTGGCGTCTCTCTTAGGGCTCCATGTTTTATATTGAATGCTGAAATAACAAGATTTTTTGGCTGATTTTTGTTGTTTTTGAGCCCTGAATGGTTGACTTTTGATGGATTATGAGTGATGATTAGTTGTTTTGGAAGTGTTTGAGAGTGATTTGAATGATATTGATTATGTTTTGGAATCTCATGATGATTTTCAATAGAAATATGAGGCTTTGTGATGTTCTGATAGGTTCTGTTGAGGTTCTGATAGCTTCTGTTTAGCTTATATTTTGTTCTGTTTTTCTTCTATACGAAGCATGGATTAATGATTGATGAAATTTGAGAATATTTGAAAGCTCATTGAATGATTTTTTATAGTTTTGAATGGTTTTAGTATGAGTTATGTAGTTCCAAATGTTTTCTGTTGACCTTTTGTAATCCTCTGTTGAGCTTCTGTAGAGCCTATGTCCCTACTCTGTTCCTCTTCTGTTCTATTTTGTATGCTTCTGTAAGTGTTATGTGGAATGTATGTGTGACTTTGGAAAAGTTTTCTAGCCTTGGAAAGAGGTGAATGTAAGTTCAAAAGAGCTCAAGGAAGTGGAAGAAGTAGCTACTAAAGACTCAAGAGAAGGCTGGAGTGAAGTGACAGTGATGAGATATGAAAAGTCACTGTAGTGGCTCTGGTGACCTTTTATATCAAACACACCTTTTGGAAGGGGTATCCACGACCAAAGAAGGACTATGATGAGTGATTTTTAAGTATTGTAGTGAGGAGATGATGTACTATTGATTGAGAGAGAAAGAGAGAGTCAGAAATAACCAATTCTATGCCAAATAATTTATCTTTCTATAAGAGACTGTGAGAGAAAACTATGAAGACAATGAAGAAGAATCATATGTGATATTTTTCCATTCAAAGTGGTGTTTCTTTTGTATTCTCTTTGATTGGTTGATGAATTCTATGAAGAATATGAAGAAAATGATCAATTAAATTATTGAAGTTAAAGCCGTGGGAGATTGTTTCTATGATGTTGCATGAAGATTTCTTGCTAGTGGTATTGTTTTCTTAGTTGTGATCACGTAAAAGATGAAAGAGATGGTTATTGATGTTATAAGATAGATTTTCTTACAGTAGAAACCATTTTTCCTTGGTATCTCTCTTGGGGCTCAAACTTCGATTGCCATTGGTCAATGCCAAATTATTTGCAGAAACTAGCTGAAAGATGAGAAGGATCGAAGCTTGCACTCGAGAGCTATGGCAGGAGAGCAAGAGCAAGAAAGAGAGAGATAAGAAATGGGAACTCCAACAGTCACAATGTGTGACCAGGCCTTCCTTTATTAAAACTGTCACTAAAATAATAAAGAATAAAGTGACGGTGATGGGCACCCGCCACCTGTAGTGTGCAGTGGCAATGGCTGTCAGTGTAGTAATACATAGGTGGCTAGGCGGAGGTGCCTTTACCCCCAACAACCTCCCACTTAAAGGTGAATCTGCCCTAGTGAGGAGTGAAAAGAAAAAAAAAAGAAGAAAGGCAATATAACATGTACACATGTACAACAGGATGAGGAAAGACGTCATCTCATCCCACACCCATCAACCTCTTGAGGAAGGCAAAGTGCTCTATAGAGAGGCTTTTTATGAGCAGATCTGCAGGATTTTTGCCAGTCAAGATCTTGACAAGATCAACAAACTTGACCTCAACGACCCCACGTATGAAGTGATACCTCACCTCAATGTGTTTCGTCTCTTCGCATGGAAGACCAGATTCTTGGCTAATTGAATAGCACTCATAATCCGAATGCAATGTAGGGATAGCATCAATACCAAGGTCAGCAACCAAAAGACCCAACCAAATGGCCTCCTTGCAAGCCTCAGTGGCTGCAACATACTCGGCCTCTATAGTAGAAAGAGCCGTGCATTTTTGCACCCTGGACATCCAAGAAATAGCACCTCCAGCATAGGTGAATACATAGCCAGAAGTGGACTTCCTACTATTTGCATGTCTTGCATAATCAGAGTCACTGTACCCCACGACTCATGTATCCTGGATGCAATAGCATATGCACATATCTGCAATGCCCTTCAGGTACCTCATGATACCCTTCACGGCATCCCAATGCTTCTTGCTAGGTGTAGCCATATAGCATGCCACAACACCAACTGCAAAGGCAATATCTGGACGAGTGGCTATCATGGCATACATAAGACTGCCCACTATGGATGCATAGGGAATCTTGGACATCTCGGCCCTCTGCTCATCTATCTGCAGACAATCAACCTATGATACCTTTACATAAGAAGGCAATGGATAGCAAATAGGCTTTGCGTCCTGCATGCGGAAGCGCTCAAGGACTTTATGAATGTACTCCCTTTGTGACAAGTAGAGGAGTCCCTGATGCCTATCGCATCTAATGCGCATACCAAGTATGTGAGTGGCATATCCGAGATCTTTCATCTCAAAGCTCTTCTTGAGCTGAGCTTTAAGAGCATCTAGCTCATCATGAGCTTTCCTTGCTATCAGCATATCATCCACATAGAGTACTAAAATCAATAAAGAATCATCATGGGATTTCTTTGTGTAAAGACACGGATCCATAGCACTCTTGCTTAAAGGCATCAAACTTATGATACCACTCCCTAGGTGCCTGCTTCAAGCCATAAAGACTTTTCTTCAATTTGCATGCTTAATATCCCTCTCATCACATAACTGCTCAAAAGCACGTGAGACATACTCACTCCCATTATCTGTCCTTAGGCATTTTAGCCTATACCCAGACTGGTTCTCAACCAATGCAAGCCATCTCTGAAACACAGCCAAGACATCAGATTTCAGCTTAATGGGATAAGCCCAAAATTTTTGTGAAAAATCATCTATGAAAGTAACAAAATACTCCTGCACTTTGTCTTTCCCCTTATCTTTGCGTCTTTCATTGCACAGTTCATGGCATTATGGCCTAATATGGCCCTTTTTCCCACAATGGTGACAAGTAACATCTGCATTCCTACCACGGGATTTGCTACGTGACTTCCCACGAGACTTGGACTGAGATTTTTGAGAATCCTGTCCATGGCCACTGCCACTGCCATGCGTTCCATATCCATCATTCCTGCCTCTAACTGTCATAGCATGTGACACACGAGAGGCATCCAAATTCTTACGGTTAACCTCTTCTTGTTGCAGAAGAGCACTCTCAACATCAGATAATTTTAAGGTAGCAACAGAGGCACATAATGCAGTGCGAAATACATCCCATGACTCATTAAGAGTACCGAGCAAGAAAAGAGGAGTGACATCCTCTACAAAAGTGATGTCCTGCGAAGTCAAGTTCTTGAGTATAGCATGGAACTGGCTCAAATGAGCAGACATAGCCACATTCTCCTTCATGCGGCGCAGATCCATAAGCTGCTTCAGCCAATACATCTGACTTGCTGGACTTTTCTTGTCATAGAGATTCTTGATTTTATCCCACAACTGCCATGCACTCTGTTCTTCTTCAAATACATTGTAATGAACCTGTTCTGTGAGAAATAATACAATAGTGGACTTGCATAACTCATCAAGCTTAAGCCATTCCTCATCTGGCATAGTTACAAGCAGATACCTGCTCAACCTCAAAGGTTTGATCTGTGATTTTTGCACGAGTACCTACCAAATCTAGCTCTTCCAATAAGAGTAATTCATACCATCAAGCTTAGTGATGTTGAAAATAGTATGATCAATGGACGAACTCGCCATAATGCAGGCTAGAAGACTGTAGATAGTTCAAAACTGCTTGCTGTTTACTACAGAAAATGATTAAAAAATCACCCAAATCAAGAGAAAATGGTAAGAAAAGTGTAACCAAAGCTGTTTCCTACCAAGTACTAGTGAAAGTACAGCATTTTAGAATATTTTAGCATGAAAAATCCATGTCAGTTCGAAGTTATATGCTTGCTGTAATAAATGACAGAAGGGTACTGTGAGAGTCAATTTCTGACCAAATCACTACACCAAGTCAATAAATGACAACCAAGATATGACCAGCCATAAACGGGCATAAATTAGCACCAAACAGTCATCAAGACCTTGAGAAAACACCCAAACATGTCACCAAATCATCCATCAGTGAGTAGAAATACCCCTTGGACAATAGGGCAAAGTATACATAACGCTGGCAAGAGCTGACACCAATAGGTGTATGCTCACAAGAGTGCAAAGACCAAGCTCAGATCAAAAGCAACTCCAAGAATTTAGTGCATGAACCATGCAACATTTAAGTGTAAGAGATCCCAAAGTCTCAAGTATCTGCAAAATGCTCAAATAGCATAAACCTCCTGATCAATGTCAGTTAAGCATACAAGATACTCCCACTAGCTCAAAAGGTGGATAAACGAGCTCAACAGCTTAAGCAAACCAAGTCAAAGTGCCAAAGACAGGTAACCAAGATAATGCCTCAATAGTATCCAAGGTCGTAATGGAAAAAGCCAAGTCGTAACGGAAAAATCCAAGTCAATGTCTAATTGCTCAAGGGAATACTCAAATAAATATCGAGACAAGACAAACCCAAATCGAGCTCTAATCTCATCTCAAAATCATTCCGGAGCATAAACAAGACATGTGGCATAGTCCAAATACATCATGACATCATACCGAGTAGCCAGGAGCACCCCGTGACCAATAGGCATAACCCAACTGTAGCATAAATAGCTTCAGCCCTGAAGTTTCCAGCAGCATATAACCTCTATAAACTGAGAAAATCAATGCTCAATCCAATCTCAAATCCATAGCCATATATTCGCGTATGTATAGGCACCAACCGGGCATAATCGGGCATCAAATGCCAAGACCTGTAAGCATAAAATTGAAGTAATAGGTGTCTACCCTATTTTGGACAGATTTGGATTGTTCAAAACAGTCAATGACTAAGCTAAATCAGCTCCAAATGTGTCTCACATAAGAGGCATAATATCCACAAGTGATTCGTTATCAATAGACATCAGTAGAAGC